>NC_056449.1:38577650-38605150 GCF_018296145.1 Oncorhynchus tshawytscha | reverse complement strand
TGCTGAACAGGTATGGATCAAGGTGCTGCTGAACACAGGTAGGTAGGTTTGTAGTAGAAGAGAACAAAAATCTTTATAGTACAGTAGTATATGGTTCATCACGTCTTCTACACATAACAGTTCACAATAGAGGAACTTCTCAGCTAGGTAGTTAGTTGTCATCCATGGATTGTTGTGTTTGTTGTGCGCTATTATCTAGAGTTAGAGTTGGTCTCTGATAGATAAAGAGCATTTATCTAGAGATAGAGTTGGTATCTGATAGATAAAGAGCTGCTATCTAGAGTTAGTTGGCCTCTGATAGATAAAGAGCATTTATCTAGAGATAGAGTTGGTCTCTGATATATAAAGAGCATTTATCTAGAGATAGAGTTGGTCTCTGATATATAAAGAGCATTTATCTAGAGATAGAGTTTGTCTCTGATAGATAAAGAGCATTTATCTAGAGATAGAGTTGGTCTCTGATATATAAAGAGCATTTATCTAGAGATAGAGTTTGTCTCTGATAGATAAAGAGCATTTATCTAGAGATAGAGTTGGTCTCTGATAGATAAAGAGCATTTATCTAGAGATAGAGTTGGTCTCTGATATATAAAGAGCATTTATCTAGAGATAGAGTTGGTCTCTGATATATAAAGAGCATTTATCTAGAGATAGAGTTTGTCTCTGATAGATAAAGAGCATTTATCTAGAGATAGAGTTGGTCTCTGATAGATAAAGAGCATTTATCTAGAGATAGAGTTGGTCTCTGATAGATAAAGAGCTGCTATCTAGAGTTAGCTGGTCTCTGATAGATAAAGAGCATTTATCTAGAGATAGAGTTGGTCTCTGATATATAAAGAGCATTTATCTAGAGATAGAGTTGGTCTCTGATATATAAAGAGCATTTATCTAGAGATAGAGTTTGTCTCTGATAGATAAAGAGCATTTATCTAGAGATAGAGTTGGTCTCTGATAGATAAAGAGCATTTATCTAGAGATAGAGTTGGTCTCTGATAGATAAAGAGCATTTATCTAGAGATAGAGTTGGTCTCTGATATATAAAGAGCATTTATCTAGAGATAGAGTTTGTCTCTGATAGATAAAGAGCATTTATCTAGAGATAGAGTTGGTCTCTGATAGATAAAGAGCATTTATCTAGAGATAGAGTTGGTCTCTGATAGATAAAGAGCTGCTATCTAGAGTTAGCTGGTCTCTGATAGATAAAGAGCATTTATCTAGAGATAGAGTTGGTCTCTGATAGATAAAGAGCTGCTATCTAGAGTTAGCTGGTCTCTGATAGATAAAGAGCTGCTATCTAGAGTTAGTTGGCCTCTGATAGATAATGAGCATTTATCTAGAGATAGAGTTGGTCTCTGATAGATAAAGAGCTGCAATCTAGAGATAGAGTTGGTCTCTGATAGATAAAGAGCTGTTATCTAGATATAGAGTTGGTCTCTGATAGATAAAGAGTTGCTATCTAGCGATAGCGTTGGTCTCTGATATATAAAGAGCTGCTATCTAGAGATAGAGTTGGTCTCTGATAGATAAAGAGCTGTTATCTAGAGATAGAGTTGGTCTCTGATATATAAAGAGCTGCTATCTAGAGATAGAGTTGGTCTCTGATAGATAAATGGCATTTATCTAGAGTTAGTTGGTCTCTGATAGATAAAGAGCATTTATCTAGAGTTAGTTGGTCTCTGATAGATAAAGAGCATTTATCTAGAGTTAGTTGGTCTCTGATAGATAAAGAGCATTTATCTAGAGTTAGTTGGTCTCTGATAGATAAAGAGCTGCTAAGCTCCATCTATCTACATCTCGTCAGCACACAACAGAGTACACACCACGCACATATACTCATGTGTACACATACACACATACACACCCACTGTGACACGGGGCGTACACCCTACACCTGCACAGCAGATATTATGCGCCAGAGTGCCTTGCTGCACATCTGTTGAGGAAGAGCAGGGATGATTTATTTATTACAGCCAATTAAAACTTCAGGAACAAGAAACTTCAATGAGAATATAAATATCAAATTGAAAATCCAGTATTTAGGCATGCAATCTGGATCCTCAGAAACATTACAAGAGTGAGCTGTGAAAGAGCTATAGTTCTGGGAAAGAGGAAGTAATCACATCCTTTTTGTGAAAGGGAATGGAATCCCTTTTTTCTCATCCTACTGATTTCTTCCCCAACTTGTCCCCCCCCTCCCTTCTCCATTCCTTTCCATGCAATAAATGTGATTTTAAGTTTTTCCTTTCAAATGTCTGCGTTTTTGAAACAGGACTGTATTTTCGGGCCACAGTTGAGCAGATGGATTGGCCTGACTTGGTTGTGAGCTGGAGTGAATGTTATGGGCATATGGCTCAGAGGCTGGGGAGCTCTGATTGTGTGGCATTTGTTAAGCCCACAAGGGAGTGACAAGCTGTGTTGTTGGGGGTGAATATGGATTTATGCACTGTCAGAAATGTTTTCAAATTCCCCCAAAATATTCTGGTGTGTTATGGTGGTAGAGCTTTGATATGTCATGATAATGCCCCAGTCCAATCTAGATTCACCATGATAATGCTCCAGTCTAATCTAGATTCACCATGATAATGATCCAGTCTAATCTAGATTCACCATGATAATGCCCCAGTCTAATCTAGACGCACCACAATAACGTCTCAGTCTAATCTAGATTCAGCATGATAATGCCCCAGTCCAATCTAGATTCACCATGATAATGCTCCAGTCTAATCTAGATTCACCATGATAATGATCCAGTCTAATCTAGATTCACCATGATAATGCCCCAGTCTAATCTAGATTCACCATGATAATGCTCCAGTCTAATCTAGATTCACCATGATAATGCTCCAGTCTAATCTAGATTCACCATGATAATGCTCCAGTCTAATCTAAATTCACCATGATAATGCCCCAGTCTAATCTAGATTCACCATGATAATGCTCCAGTCTAATCTAGATTCACCATGATAATGATCCAGTCTAATCTAGATTCACCATGATAATGCCTCAGTCCGATCTAGACGCACCACAATAACATCTCAGTCTAATCTAGATTCACCATGATAATGCCTCAGTCCAATCTAGATTCACCATGATAATGCCTTAGTCCAATCTAGACGCACCGCAATAACATCTCAGTCTAATCTAGATTCACTATGACAATGTCTCAATCTAATCTGGATTCACCATGATAATGCTCCAGTCTAATCTCGATTCACCATGATAATGCCCCAGTCCAATCTAGATTCACCATGATAATGCCTCAGATCAATCTAGATTTTTCATGATAATGTCTCAGGTCAATCTAGATTTACCATTATAATGTCTACCATTATAATGTCTCAGGTCAACCTAAATCCACCATGATAATGCCTCGGGTCTATTGAGATTCACCATGATAATGCCTCGATCCAATGTAGTTTTACCATATTAATGCCTCAGTCAAATGTAGTTTCACACATTTCATGATAATCTATGCCATGGTGGAACAGACTTGAATTCCCCAATTTGAAATGCATCCAACCTCACTATCCAACTGCTTGGATTTCGGTAGTGTAGTTGATAGATTGATTTATTAGGAGAGAAGAAACACTGAATGAAACACTGAATTAAAGTGAATTCACTTGTTTCCATCTTGGTCCCGATGGGAAAACACACAATACAGACCAGAGCCAAAGCCCAAACGTCCAAAGCCTTTGTAAAGAGGGCTGTCACGTGTCGAGACAGAACACGCAAGATCGAGGCTGTAAGTAAGCAATTTCACTTTAATAGCGGTCTACACCTGTTGTATTCGGGGCGCATGTGACAAATACAACTGGATTTGATTTGATTTTACCAGCTTGTGAGCAAGGAAGCTAAACCCGTTGGTTACAATAGTATGAACCTGAACAATGCACCCTTACTCTATCACAAAGTCTGTGTCTCAAATAGGACCCTATTCCCTATGTAGCACACTACTCGTTACCATAAACATATAGGCTCAGGTCAAAAGTAGTGCACTACATAGGGCATAGTGTGCACATTCGGTACACGTACTAATACAGGGCCATCAGATGTAGAGATACTCGGAGAGACAGAAACGTGTTTATATTTCCGTTGATACTTTGTGAGGATAAGTGATGAGTAAGGGATAAGTGCCTTCACTTGTTCATGATCTGGGTATTCATTTTAAAGTCATTACTTAATGAACTAGATTGGCATCGAGTTGAAAGGACGAGAAATGATGAGTGATTCCTGCGGAGACGTGGCACTTCAATTATACACTTACATCAACTTCAATCTGCTTTACTTCAACCTTTTACATGGAAGTTATAAAGTACAGTAAATCACTCACAGTCTGCCAGCAGGACACCTGTAAAATAAAATGAATACAAAACCCCTTTAATAACTGGGCTGACAAGTTGGCAGACTGCCAGCCATCGCTCCAACAGTATCCTCGTTACCTCTGACATATGAGATGTGATCTGTTCCCTCTCACTGTTAATAAACCATACTTTGCATTACTCTTGCCAGACACATCATCCGCATGTTGGATTTGATTTCTCCAATCCCCCCCTTCCACCTCTCATACAAAAAAACGAATGTGTCCCAAATGGCACCTGATTCCCTTTATAGTGAACTGCTTTTGACCAGAGCCCTATGATAGTACACTATGTAGGGAATCAGGTGTCATTTTGATATGACGGCACATCACCATAAAAGTGAGATGGGAGAGAAAGTAGAAGGTGAAGGGGACAGTGCGTTCATGTTTCCAGAATCTCTCTTCTTCATTCAGAATATCTCTACCTTTAAAGCGTCCTGGGTTATTAATCCCAGAGGGGTATTTATTAAAAGTCCCCGGTGTGGACTCCTCTGTGAAGATGTTTGGCAGGATGGCAGTCCACCCCTCCCCCTTGTCGGCCTCTCTGATGTGAGCCAGACAAACCAAGCAGTAGGGATAAGGTAAAGATTTGTCATATGGCCGCAACAAAACCTGCACAAGTGAGGCTTATGATGATTTATAGGGCTTATTTCTGAAAATGGTAAAGTGAAATTAATCACATTCCCACCTGACGCCGCAGTGATAAACGACAAGCTGTCGGTGAGAGACAGTGAGCCATCCATGAAGTGCTCGGCGATGCGCATCCGCCTCAGATAGCATGACCTGGGGTGCACCGCCGCCAGATGCCCCCTCTGGATGGTCCTCCGTGTCAGGGAACCAGGGGAGCAGGGCCAACCTCGTGCCCACAGCCAGGGTACCCAGACAGGGGTCTAATTGAGGGAGGGACAGCCTGGAGGAGATTTGAGCCTAGAGAGGGGATGCCCTGAGCTGGAGTGGGCTGGGGAGGGGAGGGGAGGAGAGGAGAGGAGAGATACTCACAGACCTGTCAGGCATCACTGGGATGTGAGATCACCTGATGCATATGTCAACCTCTTTTTCTGTGGGTTTTTTAATTTTCAATAGAAGAAAACCGTTTTTAATTAAAAAATAATATTTTAGTGGTCTATGCTAGATGTATCTTAGAATATATTAGATTATGGTAATATCTTTCGATCAGGATCACAGTTTGGTATATAGTCCTGTTATTTATCACCTAAACGAGCTCCTACATCAGACATTGATCCTAGATCTGACCCCTAACCCCTAGATCTGACCCCTAACCCATAGATCTGACCCCTAACACCTTGATCTGACCCCTAACGCCGAGATCTGACTTCCGGCTCCATCTGATGGCATCAGAGGTTGAACAACTTTGATCCAACATCTAGTTCCTCAGTTAACAGCAAAGTTTGTACCATGTACCTCTATTTATAGTACAGGAAATGCATTCATGACCCATTAAATTCTACAAAGACATTGTAGTATCTGTTGCTGGTACTTCTTTGTTTCCCATACATCAAGCTAAGTCATTTACTGCCCCTTGTAGTAATGTAGACATTAGCGTCCTTTTGATTGAATGTCCATGTTTTCCTTGCAACGTTTAGAGGTGTGTACATGAAAGATGACCCTAAAAACAAGAAATGTCATTATTTCATTCTCTCAGTCTCAGTCTGCCTTCACAAAAATAACAAATATTTGTCCTTGATAATTAATAGTGATGTTTAGCAGGTTTGTTTCAACGCACCCACCCTCTTAATCAAATTTTGTTTCCACTCTGCGGTTTGTAAATTACTGGAAAATGACGCCCATTTACCACTGTCTCTCCATAACGACAACGTTCATTTTTCTTCACGTTTAATTCGCTCTCATGCTCTCTCTCTCTCTTACCCGGCTCTCTGCATCTCTCGCTCTCTCTCTCTATTTCCCCCCTATGCCTTTTCATCCAATTTAGGAACACTCTAAAGCCACCGAGGACCCAACACATTAACTGCGATTTTACAACTTTTCCAGAAAAACATTATGAGGTACTGATCTGAAATGTCACCACTACAAATGTCTTGTCCACATCCCATTATTTGCAACTAAATGTTAAGTGTTTATATTCACACAGTGCTACAGTGACATTTCAGAGCAGGGAATTGTGGGACGGGGTGATTTTCAGCAGCCATTATGTGTCATTTATGAACAAGCTAACAAATGACAATCACTGGGTTGTCTGAGGCCTCGTTAGTACCCGCTGTGACCAATAGCAATCAGGTGTATCTACACTACAACTGGAGCATGCTACGAGTGTGCAATAATGAGTCCGATTTTTATATTAAAAAATATATAAATGTCACATATTTACATGTACTTTGTATGAAAAGCATGATGTAAATATGTAGACCAGCATAAAGGCAATAGGCTACAGGATGTTCATATCTCCACAATTACTATTGGTACACACACACACACACACACACACATGCATTATTAACTAGTATCCTTATTCATAACCTGAAATGAGTGTTGCATTATGGGCCCATTTCTCTTCCTATTGTCCAATTAGTCATACATTCTATTCCCATGTGCCAAATTACTGTAGGAGTTAAGGTTTTCTCACGTCCTCTTACAATGCAAAGGCTATGGAGAAAGACATAATGGAGAATTTTAGTCCCTAACCCCTTTTCTGAAAACATATGATGCAGCCCCTCTCCATGAGCACACCTCTTGGTACTCTGGAGAGGTTGTACGAGAGGCCCTGACCCACCACAGAGCTACACTGTCAACTAGTCCCTGACCCACCACAGAGCTACACTGTAAACTAGCTCCTGACCCACCACAGAGCTAGACTGTCAACTAGCCCCTGACCCACCACAGATCTAGACTATCAACTAGTCCCTGACCCACCACAGAGCTACACTGTCAACTAGCCCCTGACCCACCACAGAGCTACACTGTCAACAGAGCTACTGTCCCTAACCCACCACAGATCTACACCCTCAACTAGCCCCTGACCCACCACAGAGCTACACTGTCAACTAGCCCCTGACCCACCACAGAGCTACACTATCAACTAGTCCCTGACCCACCACAGTCCCTGACCCACCACAGAGCTACACTGTCAACTAGCCCCTGACCCACCACAGAGCTACACTGTCAACTAGTCCCTTGCCCACCACAGATCTACACTGTCAACTAGCCCCTGACCCACCACAGAGCTACACTGTCAACTAGTCCCTGACCCACCACAGAGCTAGACTGTCAACTAGACCCTGACCCACCACAGATCTAGACTATCAACTAGCCCCTGACCAACCACAGAGCTACACTGTCAACTAGCCCCTGGCCCACCACAGAGCTAGACTGTCAATTAGTCCCTGACCCACCACAGATCTAGACTGTCAACTAGCCCCTGACCCACCACAGAGCTAGACTGTCAACTAGCCTCTGACCCACCACAGAGCAAGACCAACAGAGTGACGGACCCTGACAAATCCTGACCAAGTAAAATAAAATACAATTAGCAGGACCATTGGACAGAGCAAGAGTTAGCCATTTATTTAAGCTACTAGGTGACAAGGTAGACAGGGTACAGCCAGCGCCAATACATTTGTGTCTGGCTATGGCAGCTATAACTTATTTTGACCTACTGTATGGGCCCTGGTCAAAAGTCTTGCACCATTAAGGGAATAGGGTGCCATTTGGGACACAACCTTTCTTATCGGAGACTTTGAAGTCTTTTGGCATCAGTGAACGACGATGCTACGATGCTGCTGCCGTTGCCTAACTCCGTTCAATCCGTTTGGGATGCTGTTGCCGTGGCCTCGCTCCGTTCAATCCCGTTGGGATGCTGCCGTTGTGGCCTCGCTCCGTTCAATCCCGTTGGGATGCTGCCGTTGTGGCCTCGCTCCATTCAATCCCGTTGGGATGCTGCCGTTGTGGCCTCGCTCCATTCAATCCCCCTACGATGCTGCCATTGTGGCCTCGCTCCGTTCAATCCCGTTGGGATGCTGCCGTTGTGGCCTCGCTCCATTCAATCCCCCTACGATGCTGCCGTTGTGGCCTCGCTCCATTCAATCCCGTTGGGATGCTGCCGCTGTGGCCTCGCTCCATTCAATCCCCCTACGATGCTGCCGTTGTGGCCTCGCTCCATTCAATCCCCTACGATGCTGCCGTTGTGGCCTCGCTCTGTTCAATCCCCTACGATGCTGCCGCTGTGGCCTCGCTCCATTCAATCCCCCTACGATGCTGCCGCTGTGGCCTCACTCCATTCAATCCCCTCTACGATGCTGCCGTTGTGGCCTCACTCCATTCAATCCCGTTGGGATGCTGCCGCTGTGGCCTCGCTCTGTCAATCCCCTACGATGCTGCCGTTGTGGCCTCGCTCTGTCAATCCCCTACGATGCTGCCGCTGTGGCCTCGCTCTGTCCAATCCCCCTACGATGCTGCCGCTGTGGCCTCGCTCTGTCCAATCCCCCTACGATGCTGACATTGTGGCCTCTCTCCGTTCAATCCCACTGGGATGCTGCCGTTGTGAACTACACTGAACAATTATATAAACACAACATGTAAAGTGTTTGTCCCATGTTTCGTGAGCTGTAATTACAGATCCCAGAAATATTCCATATGCTCGTGCACAAATTTGTTTACATCCTTGTTAGTGAGAATTTCTTCTTTACCAAGATAATCCATTCACCTGACCGGTGTGGCATATCAAGAAGCTGATTAAACAGCATGATCATTACACAAGTGCACCTTGTGTTGGGGACAATAAAAGACCACTCTAGAATGTGCAGTTTTGCCACAAAACACAATGCCACAAATGTCTCAAGTTTTGAAGGAGCGTGCAATTGGCATGCTGACTGCATGAATGTCCACCAGAGCTTTTGACAGAGAATGTAATATTAATTTCTCTACCATTCTCATTTTAGAGAATTTGGCAGTATGTCCAACCAGCCTCACAACCACAGACCACGTGTCACCATGGCAACCCTGGACCTTCACACCTGGCTCATCCACCTGCAGGATCATCTGAGACCAGCCACCTGGACAACTGATGAAACTGTGTTTTTACCACAACTGAAACATTTCTGCACAAACAGTCAGAAAAAATCTCAGGGAAGCTCATCTGCGTACTGTTCAGCCTCCACAGGGTCTTGACCCGACTACAATCTGGCATCGTAACCGACTTCAGTGGGCAAATGCTCACCTTCGAGGGCCACCTGCACACTGGAGAAGTGTGCTGTTCACTGATGAATCCTGGTTTCAACAGTACCGGGCAGATTGCAGACAGTGTGCATGGCTTCATGTGGCCGAGTGGTTTGCTGATGTCAACGTTGTGAACAGAGTGCTCCATGGTGGTCATGGAGTTATGGTATGGGCAGGCATAAACTATGGACAATGAGCACAATTGCATTATATCATATATGGCAATTTGAATGCACAGAGATACCATATTTGTATTTGTATTTAGTATGGATCCCCATTAGTTCCTGCCAAGTGTCGTGTCTTTGGCTATGCCGGATTAAGTGATATGACATGCTATTCTATAAAATAATTTCTCCGTAATTAATAATACCTGATTGAGCTAATCATGTAAATGTAATTAACTAGAGAGTTGGGCACCAAAAAATTATATTTATAGAGCTGTTATCTTCCGAATAAACTCTTAAAGACCTAGTAATATTTGACATCAATAGCAGTCAATATTAATCATCCTCTTAATTCAGTCTCATCTGAAAGTTGTAAATTCTTGGTTATCTGCACGAACCCTGGCTACCAATTTGAATCAGCATAACAAAATTGAGTTTAATCATTTATTTACTAAATACGTAACTAATCACACAGAATTACACATACACATAATTAAGTCATAACTTGATTACAAATGACGTCATAAAGGAAAATGTCCCTCGCGGGCGGAACAGATATGACAGCTGGTTACACAAAATAATAGGGGCTGGGTTTGAGTGAAAGAGCGGGAATACTGAGAATACTGAGACAATACTGAGAATACTGAGACAAAGGGAGAAGCTGTGCTATTGTAAATACAGTATCTTATGCATTCTAAATTACCGCCCATTTGGAAAAGGAAAATGCAATAAATATTTACTCTGAGCTGTGCTTCGGTAGGTTGGTGGTAGATGGAAGGCCGTGTTGCCAAACCGAGTCCTTTGAAGAACGTCTCTGGTTGTCAATTGGATACGTTGTAGTAACGTCGTTGGGTGATAGACGGGAAACTCTCTCTGTTCCTTCCTAACCCTCATTGCATCTGCTGTTGCTAAGTCAACAGCTAGGAGGTATCACTTCTGTAGTGAATAAGAGTTCAAAGTTCATACCATTCGCAACCAAAGCTCACGCTGATGTTGGCTTCGTTCTGTAGTTATTATCTGAACCATTCTGACATCGGACCGTCGTCCTCACGTCCTCGGAACAGGAGATTACATTGTCGTCAAGGGCTTATATAGGAAGGGAGAGGAGGGTGTGTTTGAAAAGTTTTATAGCCGATGTCCCTTCACAGGGGCGGGCCACTGATTGAGCAGAGCCCTACCTTATGAAAACCCACATCTCACATTTTAGAAGCTAAAATCACATTTCATCCCATCACGAATAATTTCATATTCAAATATTTAAATTCAACAACAATTCCATGTGAATCCGATAACTCTGATGTGTAGACTTTCCACTGTAGATTTTATGTCATCTTATCATTGATGAGAATGTCTCAGATGACAACCGAACTGACATCATATTCATTTTTAATAAGTACCACCGCATATGTTCAATTGTTCGGATTACCAGAATATAGTTCAATTCCCCCACCTTCTGATGTGCCCAGAATCTCTATGTTTAAGCAAGGGTTTTGCAAATGTCACATCCGTAGGGTAGAGAGAGGAAAAAGGGGGGGAAGAGGTATTTATGACTGTCATAAACCTACCCCCCAGGCCAACGTCATGACACGAGGCAGCAGCTTGTTTTCCTGGGGCCTGGCAAAATTAAGGCAGTTTTAAAAACGTTACAATACATTCAGAACAGATTTAACAACACACTAAGTGTGTGTCCTCAGGCCACTAATCTTCTACCACATATCTACAACACAAAATCCATGAGTACTTGTGTGTATAGTGCATATGTTATCATGTGTTTGTCTGTGTGAATCTGTGTCTATGTTTGTGTTGCTTCACAGTCCCTCACTGTTCCAGAAGGTGTATTTTTATCTCTTTTTTTAAAATCAAATGTTACTTCTTAAATCAGTTATGTGGAATAGAGTTCGGTGAAGTCATGTCTCTATGTAGTACTGTGCGCATCCCATAGTCTGTTCTAGACTTGGGGACTGTGAAGAGACATCGTGGCATGTCTTGTGCGGTATGCATGTGCCAGCTATGCACCAGCTTGGTGCATTCAACATGTCAATACCTCTCACAAATACAAGTAGTGATGAAGTCAATCTCTCCTCCACCTTGAGCCAGGAGAGATTGACATAAGATCCTGAGACCCACTGTCGTGCCATATATCCGCCGCCATCACCTCATGTTTCAGCATGATAATGCATGGCCCCCCATGTCGCAAGGATCTGTACACAATTCCTAGAAGCTGAAAATGTCCCAGTTCTTCCATGGCCTGCATACTCACCAGATGTGTCACCCATTGAGCATGTGTGGGATGCTCTGGATCAACGTGTACGACAGCGTTTTATGATCCATGTCCCTACCAGTTTTTAGGGTATCTGTTACCAACAGCTGCATGTTTGTATTCCCAGTCATGTGAAATCCATAGATTAGAGCCTAATATATTTATTTCAATTGACTGATTTCCTTTATATGAACTGCAACTCATTCAAATTGTTGCATGTTGAGTTTATATTTTTGTTCAATTAGTATCAATAATAAACAATGATCTAAGATAGGGACTGGAGAGAGAGAGAGGGTTGGGGGAGAGAGAGAGAGAGGGTGGGGGGAGAGAGAGAGGGGAGAGAGAGAGAGGGGGTGGGGGAGAAAGAGAGGTTGGGTGGGGGGAGAGGGAGAGGGTGGGGGGAGAAAGGGAGAGAGAGGGGAGAGAGGGGGATAGGGGGATAGAGAGAGAGAGAGGGTGGGGGAGAGAGAGGGAGAGAGAGGGGAAGAGAGAGAGAGAGGGTGGGGGAGAGAGAGAGAGGAGAGAGAGGGGGTGGGGGAGAGAGAGAGGTTGGGTGGGGGAGAGAGAGAGGGTGGGGGAGAAAGGGAGAGAGAGGGAAGAGGGGAGAGAGAGAGGGGAGAGAGAGAGACAGAGATAGAGATCGTTGATTGATATAGTCCTGGTTGACAGATTCCAAGGTGGTTTTCATGTTCATCCAACTACAGTAATATCATCAGATTAATGTATTTGAGAAACCGCTCCCCTGAGAGACACGAGAGGCATAGGGAGCAAGAGAGGAGTTAGAAAACAGAGGACTGAGTGAGGAAATGTTCCTCCATAAAAACCAAGAGACTGGCGAAGGTGAGTCGCATATTGATTATTACGCCAGACCTGTAAAACAAGGTTTCTGTAATGGCGCTTGCTATTGTCAACGACAGCTCTGGGAATGTCTTGTTGTTATTTTGTTGTTCAACGATTATATTTCAGGGTCATCGTCAGTGGACAGAACCTCTGAGAACCTCTCAGACACTTTAGTGGAGACACGTCTCAATAGACAGGTCAGAGGGAAGAGGCGGGCGAATGTCTGTTCGTTGTGTGTGTTTGTGTGTGTGGGTGGTGCAGTATAACACAGGAGAAAGACAGAGAGAGAGAGAGAAGACAGTCCAGAAGAGGATGCCTCTCTTTGGGACTGCCACGCGGCCAAACGAGTCTGCCGAGGACGGAGCTGAATGAAACTGAAAGAGATTTTTCAGAGCAGAAGAAAGATGGAAGGAGTAGGGTTATGTCCGAAATGCCCCCCTATTCCCTGTGTAGTGCACTATGGCTTCCTATTCCCTGTGTAGTGCACTATGGCTTCCTATTCCCTGTGTAGTGCACTATGGCCTCCTATTCCCTGTGTAGTGCACTATGGCCTCCTATTCCCTGTGTAGTGCACTATGGCCTCCATTTCCCTGTGTAGTGCACTATGGCCTCCTATTCCCTGTGTAGTGCACTATGGCCTCCTATTCCCTGTGTAGTGCACTATGGCCTCCATTTCCCTGTGTAGTGCACTATTGCCTCCTATTCCCTGTGTAGTGCACTATGGCCTCCCATTCTCCTATTCAGGAGGCCGGAACATAATTACAAATCATTTGAAAACTGTAAGTTGACTGCGAGAAGCCCAAACAGATTTTTTTTTTGACTAAACATTATCATTTCTAACCATGCCTATACTTATGTATGATCACGAGTCTCTTCATTATGTGGGGGGGGGGGATACTAACAAAAATATTTCTATCCATGCTTTATACTTGTGTAAAATATAAACATATTTCCTGGTGTTTTACTGTCTTTTATGTCCAACAATTATTTTTTTTGTTGTACAACTACAGAAATAGTTCAATATATTATATCTGTATAGGTACAGATATAGTTCAATATATTATTATGATTTTTTTGTATAGGTAGAGACATAGTTCAATATATTATATTTGTATAGGTAGAGGCATAGTTCAATATATTATATCTGTATAGGTAGAGACATAGTTCAATATATTATATCTGTATAGGTAGAGACATAGTTCAATATATTATATCTGTATAGGTAAAGACATAGTTCAATATATTATATTTGTATAGGTAGAGATATAGTTCAATATATTATATCTGTATAGGTAGAGATATAGTTCAATATATTATATCTGTATAGGTAGAGACATAGTTCAATATATTATATCTGTATAGGTAGAGACATAGTTCAATATATTATATCTGTATAGGTAGAGACATAGTTCAATATATTATATCTGTATAGGTAGAGACATAGTTCAATATATTATATCTGTATAGGTAGAGACATAGTTCAATATATTATATTTGTATAGGTAGAGATATAGTTCAATATATTATATCTGTATAGGTAGAGACATAGTTCAATATATTATATCTGTATAGGTAGAGACATAGTTCAATATATTATATCTGTATAGGTAGAGACATAGTTCAATATATTATATCTGTATAGGTAGAGACATAGTTCAATATATTATATCTGTATAGGTAAAGATGTAGTGCCCTATGGGCCCTGGTAAAAAGTAGTGCCCTATGGGCCCTGGTAAAAAGTAGTGCCCTGTGGGCCCAGGTAAAAAGTAGTGCCCTATGGGCCTTGGTAAAAAGTAGTACCCTATGGGCCCTGGTAAAAAGTAGTGCCCTATGGGCCGTGGTAAAAAGTAGTGCCCTATGGGCCGTGGTAAAAAGTAGTGCCCTATGGGCCCTGGTAAAAAGTAGTGCCCTATGGGCCCTGGTAAAAAGTAGTGCCCTGTGGGCCCAGGTAAAAAGTAGTGCCCTATGGGCCTTGGTAAAAAGTAGTGCCCTATGGGCCCTGGTAAAAAGTAGTGACCTGTGGGCCCTGGTAAAAAGTAGTGCCCTGTGGGCCATGGTAAAAAGTAGTGCCCTGTGGGCCCTGGTAAAAAGTAGTGCCCTATGGGCCGTGATAAAAAGTAGTGCCCTATGGGCCCTGGTAAAAAGTAGTGCCCTGTGGGCCCTGGTAAAAAGTAGTGCCCTGTGGGCCGTGGTAAAAAGTAGTGCCCTGATAAAAAGTAGTGCCCTGTGGGCCCTGGTAAAAAGTAGTGCCCTATGGGCCCTGGTAAAAAGTAATGCCCTATGGGCCCTGGTAAAAAGTAGGGGACTTTATAGGGAATAGGAAAAAAACAAGAAACGGCGACCCAACTCAACAACACAGTACGCTGCCTAGCTGACTCTCTGGGCTTGAAGTGTTCTTCTGACTGGAGCACAGAGCCAGAGTACAGAGCCAGCCAATTAGAGGCTCTTGACAGAGGAGCAATTATTCTTTAGCCAGACATACATGGGCTCCTGCTCCTCGATACGTTCCACCCATTATTATCTCTCTGGTCTCCCCACTGTGAAGTAGCTACTGCTGGCTGGCTGGGCTGCAGAACAACTAACCATTCACACATCTTCACACACTCCTCCTCATCCTCATCCTCCTCCTCCGCCTTCAAATAGCACCATATTCCCTGTGTAGTGCACTACTGTTGACTAGGGTCCATAGGACGCTTGTCAACAGTAGTGCACTATATAGGGAAAAGGGTTATATTGTGGGACACATGCTTTCTCTCTCTGAGGCTCGGTGAAATGGCTAGATGTCTGACAGGTGGACTGTGTAAAGCACTGAGGAGGGATGGATGGCACAAAAAAATAAAATAAACAGGGCATTAAATAATAGGGGAAAGAGACCAAGTGAACTGGTGTTTCTCACAACAGCCCCGTATTGAATGAAAAACATCACGCATGGTAACATGGTAACATGGTAACCGTACACATTAGAAACAACTGCAGATTGTACTGTTACTAACAATCAACAGCTGGTACCAAGCACTTCCCCGTAGCCACCTTCATCAGTAATAGCAGCTAAGTAGACACCTAAAAGTGTTGTATTAAGCTCTCTAACGTGATGTGAGCATCCTCAGAGATGTAAAAAAACAAAGGCTCTTATTAATATAACCTCAATCTCAGCGAATCAATCATATGAGTGATATTTCAGAAAAGGGAGATCGTTGTTTGCTAAATGAGATGATGTTAAATAGTTAGATTCTGCTTCGTCAGACTGCTCTCTTCCTCTTCCTCTTCAACCACACTGCCTCTTCCCTCCTGCCTATCTACATTTAAATGTGCCATTCGTTCCAATCTAGCGAGTCTAACTCATTTACAAATGAGTTGTGTCTGATTAACATGTTTAAGTCAAGTGTCAGTGACTCAAATATCAAAGCAGTGGAACAAAGACAAGAGGTCAAATTAACCCAGTAACGGCCTTATCCGTGAGTCACATTCCTCCGCTGTTTATATTTGACCAGAATGACCTCGTTATTTCTGTCATATTCATGTCATGTTATTACCCAGATTTAACACCAATGATGAAGGGAAACTGGAGCTGCTCACTCTCCTTGTCTCCAGGGGCCTAAATACAGTTTTATGACTGAGTGACTCCCAGGATGCATCCTAAAAATGCACCCTATTTCCCTATAACATGCAAGTGCATGTGTGTGTGTGTGTGTGTGTGTGTGTGTGTGTGTGTGTGTGTGTGTGTGTGTGTTGTTGAGCCCAGCCTCCTCTGCTTCTTCTCTGTCTGTCTTCACAGGGCTGTTTGTATCTCCAACAAGGAGATATTTCACAGGGCTGTTTGTATCTCTAACAAGGAGGTATTTCACAGGGCTGTTTGCACAGCAAAGCCAAGCAGGGAAGCGCTGACCCCTTGTTTGTTGTGTGGTCTATTACTAACTGGGGATTCCTATATTTCTAACAAACAGCAGAGACAGTACAGTACCTAAAACTGGCCTTATGATACTCTACAGGGCAGTCTACTGTAGCTAGGTACTGTCCAGAACACATTGTAATGTCTGTTTTCTCTGGGGTGTCTTGAACACACACAGACATACTGTGTGGCCATTGAAAGATTACATTGACAGTTCTCTACGATGACACTACAAATGTGTGATATTTACTGACATATCATTGATATTATTGCTGCCGTACTGTATATAGTGATACTGTATATCTGTATATCTAAGTAAATTAAATAAAAATTTATGAACACAGCTCAGCTAATTAGCAATGGAACAGGGATGACATTTAGTGAGAGGGGTAAAGCCTTGGCTTGGCGCATGAGGTCTGAATACAAAGTAACAGAACAATTGCTTTGTATCACAGTTTTACCCTCGGAGCGTATCTTCAGCACCATGACGTACGTATCTTCTGCACACTTTGTGCTTTCTTAACAAACACTTTAATAAATACCTAAACAGTTTCTTTACCCGTCCTAATTGGCCTTATCGGCTTGCCATCCTTGCAGTGCTTATGCTTCCAAATAGTGATTTTAGGATCTGTATTTTTTTTTACATCTAAATTGTATTCTTTACCCAACCTAATTGCCCATGTTGCCTAGAAGAAACCAGTGGTGCCTATTCATTTATTTTTTAAATTATTATCTACATGGCAAAACAGATCTTAGATTAGCACTCAGACTCTGAAAGACACTGTTATAATACAGGCCCAGGAAAGATGAGTACCTTGACTTCTCCGTCACCCTGTTTTGTCATGCGAGCTGCGTGCATCCTGGTGCACTGACGTGCAGGTAGTTCATCTGTTTACACCGAATGTCATAGACTTTTTTGGCACAGGGCTCCGGTGCTCTGAGCTTTTGCATGTTACAGCCAAGGTTCAGTGCTCTGATATACGAACAAACACTATCAGAGAGGATGGGAGAGACGGGATGGGGGGATGCTCCTTGCTATCTTGACCACACATGATGAAAACTGATGACCCAACTGTATTGTGTGACTGGAATTGTGGCTTAGTCTGCAGTCGGCTGTCAGAAAGAGGAAGGAAGGGGAATATCTGCTGTCTAGGAAGGAAGGGGAATATCTGCTGTCTAGGAAGGAAGGGGAATATCTGCTGTCTAGGAAGGAAGGGGAATATCTGATGTCTAGGAAGGAAGAGGAAGGAAGGGGAATATCTGATGTCTAGGAAGGAAGAGGAAGGAAGGGGAATATCTGCTGTCTAGGAAGGAAGAGGAAGGAAGGGGAATATCTGATGTCTAGGAAGGAAGAGGAAGGAAGGGGAATATCTGCTGTCTAGGCAGGAAGAGGAAGGAAGGGGAATATCTGCTGTCTAGGAAGGAAGAGGAAGGAAGAGGAATATCTGCTGTCTAGGAAGGAAGGGGAATATCTGCTGTCTAGGAAGGAAGATGAAGGAAGGGTATAATCTGCTGTCTAGGAAGGAAGAGGAAGGAAGGGGAATATCTGATGTCTAGGAAGGAAGAGGAAGGAAGGGGAATATCTGCTGTCTAGGAAGGAAGGGGAATATCTGCTGTCTAGGAAGGAAGGGGAATATCTGCTGTCTAGGAAGGAAGGGGAATATCTGATGTCTAGGAAGGAAGAGGAAGGAAGGGGAATATCTGATGTCTAGGAAGGAAGAGGAAGGAAGGGGAATATCTGCTGTCTAGGAAGGAAGGGGAATATCTGCTGTCTAGGAAGGAAGATGAAGGAAGAGGAATATCTGCTGTCTAGGAAGGAAGAGGAAGGAAGGGGAATATCTGCTGTCTAGGCAGGAAGAGGAAGGAAGGGGAATATCTGATGTCTAGGAAGGAAGATGAAGGAAGGGTAATATCTGCTGTCTAGGAAGGAAGAGGAAGGAAGGGGAATATCTGATGTCTAGGAAGGAAGAGGAAGGAAGGGGAATATCTGCTGTCTAGGAAGGAAGGGGAATATCTGCTGTCTAGGAAGGAAGGGGAATATCTGCTGTCTAGGAAGGAAGGGGAATATCTGCTGTCTAGGAAGGAAGGGGAATATCTGATGTCTAGGAAGGAAGAGGAAGGAAGGGGAATTTTCTGCTGTCTAGGAAGGAAGAGGAAGGAAGGGGAAGATCTGCTGTCTAGGAAGGAAGGGGAATATCTGCTGTCTAGGAAGGAAGATGAAGGAAGGGGAAGATATGCTGTCTAGGAAGGAAGAGGAAGGAAGGGGAAGATCTGATGTCTAGGCAGGAAGAAGATCTGCCGTCTAGGAAGGAAGAGGAAGGAAGGGGAATTTTCTGCTGTCTAGGAAGGAAGAGGAAGGAAGGGGAAGATCTGATGTCTAGGCAGGAAGAAGATCTGCCGTCTAGGCAGGAAGAGGAAGGAAGGGGAATATCTGATGTCTAGGAAGGAAGAGGAAGGAAGGGGAATATCTGCTGTCTAGGAAGGAAGAGGAAGGAAGGGGAATATCTGCTGTCTAGGAAGGAAGGGGAATATCTGCTGTCTAGGAAGGAAGATGAAGGAAGGGGAAGATATGCTGTCTAGGAAGGAAGATGAAGGAAGGGGAAGATATGCTGTCTAAGCAGGAAGAGGAAGATCTGCTGTCTAGGCAGGAAGAGGAAGATATGCTGTCTAGGCAGGAAGAGGAAGGAATATGAGATCTTTATAGGCAGGAAGAGGAGGGAATAGGATAATCTGCTGTCTCGGTAGGAAGAGGAAGGAAGAGGAAGATCTGTGTCTAGGCAGGAAGAGGAAGGAAGTGGACGATCTGCTGTATAGTCAGGAATAGGAAGGAAATTTTGCTGTATAGTCAGGAAGAGGAAGGAAGAGGAAGATCTGCTGTTTAGGCAGGAAGAGGAAGAAAGAGAGTTTTGGGTGGACTTCATCACACAGACAGGTTGCTTCCCAAATAACACCTTATTCCCTATATCATGCACTACTTTTGAAAAGGTCGTGGGGCTCTGGACAAAAGTAGTGCTCTCTATAGTGAATAGGGTGCCATTTGGGTCCCACAGACACTTTTGATTAAATGCCAGGCTAGGTTCCATCTGAGGTGTGTTAAAGGAAGGATTCATTTGAAGGGGGTTAAGATTACGTACAGTTCTCCACGTCTATCCCAATCCCCAGATATCCACTCACAATACCTGCACTCTTTAACCCATAAGAGTCTAAGCCTTGTCTAAGCCAGTGAGGGGGGATCTACTAAGCTTTTTGGAATTGTTTTAAGAATGCCATACCAAGGATCATTTAGAACATGACTCTAAGAGGTTAACTCCTCATACGGGGGGTTACCTCCTCATACGTTGGGTTAACTCCTCATAAGAGGGGGGTTAACTCCTCATATGGGGGGTTAACTCCTCATACGTTGGGTTAACTCCTCATACGGTGGGTTAACTCCTCATACGGTGGGTTAACTCCTCATACGGTGGGATTAACTCCCCATATGGGGGGGTTAACTCCTCATACGGTGGGTTAACTCCTCATATGGGGGGCTAACTCCTCATACGGGGGGGTTAACTCCTCATACGTTGAGTTAACTCCTCATATGGTGGGTTAGCTCCTCATATGGTGGGTTAACTCCTCATATGGGGGGTTAACTCCTCATATGGGGGGTTAACTCCTCATACGGTGGATTACCTCCTCATACGAGGGGGGTTAACTCCTCATACGGTGGGTTAACTCCTCATACGGTGGGTTAACTCCTCATACGGTGGGTTAACTCCTCATACGGTGGATTAACTCCTCATACGGGGTTAACTCCTCATACGGTGGGTTAACTCCTCATACGGTGGGTTAACTCCTCATATGGTGGGTTAACTCCTCATACGGTGGGTTAACTCCTCATACGTTGGGTTAACTCCTCATATGGGGGGGTTAACTCCTCATACGGTGGGTTAACTCCTCATATGGGGGGTTAACTCCTCATACGTTGGGTTAACTCCTCATATGGGGGGTTAACTCCTCATACGGTGGGTTAACTCCTCATACGGTGGGTTAACTCCTCATACAGTGGGTTAACTCCTCATACGGTGGGTTAACTCCTCATACGGTGGATTAACTCCCCATATGGGGGGGTTAACTCCTCATACGGTGGGTTAACTCCTGATATGGGGGGTTAACTCCTCATACGGTGGGTTAACTCCTCATACGGTGGATTAACTCCTCATACGGGGGGGATAACTCCTCATACGGTGGGTTAACTCCTCATACGGTGGGTTAACTCCTCATACGGTGGGTTAACTCCTGGGTTAACTCCTCATACGGTGGGTTAACTCCTCATACGGGGTTAACTCCTCATACAGTGGGTTAACTCCTCATACGGTGGGTTAACTCCTCATACGGTGGATTAACTCCCCATATGGGGGGGTTAACTCCTCATACAGTGGGTTAACTCCTCATATGGGGGGTTAACTCCTCATACGTTGGGTTAACTCCTCATACGAGGGGGGTTAACTCCTCATATGGTGGGTTAACTCCTCATATGGTGGGTTAACTCCTCATACGGTGGGTTAACTCCTCATACGGGGGTTAACTCCTCATAAGGTGGGTTAACTCCTCATACGTTGGGTTAACTCCTCTTTTGGGGTTAACTCCTCATACGGTGGGTTAACTCCTCATACGGTGGGTTAACTCCTCATACGCTGGATTAACTCCCCATATGGGGGGTTAACTCCTCATACGGTGGGTTAACTCCTCATACGGTGGATTAACTCCTCAAATGGGGGTTAACTCCTCATACGGGGGTTAACTCCTCATATGGTGGGTTAACTCCTCATACGGTGGGTTAACTCCTCATACGGTGGGTTAACTCCTCATAAGGTGGGTTAACTCCTCATACGTTGGGTTAACTCCTCTTTTGGGGGTTAACTCCTCATACGGTGGGTTAACTCCTCATATGGGGGTTAACTCCTCATACGTTGGGTTAACTCCTCATATGGGGGGTGGGTTAACTCCTCATCATATGGGGGTTAACTCCTCATACGGGGGTTAACTCCTCATATGGGGGTTAACTCCTCATACGGGGGTTAACTCCTCATACAGTGGGTTAACTCCTCATACAGGGGGTTAACTCCTCATACAGTGGGTTAACTCCTCATACGGGGGGGTTAACTCCTCATACAGTGGGTTAACTCCTCATATGGGGGTTAACTCCTCATACGTTGGGTTAACTCCTCATACGAGGGGGGGTTAACTCCTCATATGGTGGGTTAACTCCTCATACGGTGGGTTAACTCCATCAACTCCTCACGGTGGGTTAACTCCTCATATGGTGGGTTAACTCCTCATACGGTGGGTTAACTCCTCATACGGGGGGTTAACTCCTCATACGGTGGGTTAACTCCTCATACGGTGGGTTAACTCCTCATACGGTGGGTTAACTCCTCATACGGTGGGTTAACTCCTCATACGGTGGGTTAACTCCTCATACGGTGGGTTAACTCCTCATACGGGAGTTAACTCCTCATACGGGATTAACTCCTCATATGGTTAACTCCTCATACGGTGGGTTAACTCCTCATACGGTGGATTAACTCCCCATATGGGGGTTAGCTCCTCATACGAGGGGGTTAACTCCTCATATGGTGGGTTAACTCCTCATACGGTGGAACTTAACTTAACTCTCAAATGGGGGTTAACTCCTCATACGGGGGGTTAACTCCTCATATGGTGGGTTAACTCCTCATACGGTGGGTTAACTCCTCATACGGTGGGTTAACTCCTCATACAGTGGGTTAACTCCTCATACGGGGGGTTAACTCCTCATATGGGGGGGTTAACTCCTCATACGGTGGGTTAACTCCTCATATGGGGGTTAACTCCTCATACGTTGGGTTAACTCCTCATATGGGGGGTTAACTCCTCATACGGTGGGTTAACTCCTCATACAGTGGGTTAACTCCTCATACAGTGGGTTAACTCCTCATACGGTGGGTTAACTCCTCATACGGTGGGTTAACTCCTCATACGGCGGATTAACTCCCCATATGGGGGGGTTAACTCCTCATACGAGGGGGGTTAACTCCTCATATGGCGGGTTAACTCCTCATACGTTGGGTTAACTCCTCATACGAGGGGGGTTAACTCCTCATATGGTGGGTTAACTCCTCATACGGTGGGTTAACTCCTCATACGGTGGGTTAACTCCTCATACGGTGGGTTAACTCCTCATACGGTGGGTTAACTCCTCATACGGTGGGTTAACTCCTCATATGGGGGGTTAACTCCTCATACGGTGGGTTAACTCCTCATACGGTGGGTTAACTCCTCATACGGTGGGTTAACTCCTCATACGGTGGATTAACTCCTCAAATGGGGGGTTAACTCCTCTCCAAGCCAGTCATTGTTTATGTCAGTTTTCAGTTTAGTGCTGCACTCATAACTTTTCTCCCACTTATATACACAATAACTATGTATTGTAATAAAGGTTAAATAAAAAAAATAAAAAAATAAAGTGGATCTAACATTTATGGTATCGGGAGACAAATCAACATTGTTAAATTAAATACGGCACAATATCTGTGTGTATTTTAAGAACCAATCCTTCAAGACAATACACCTGATTAGATGTAAATACAAGTATCACGTCAAGCGCTTGTTACTCTTGTTAATGTTGCTTATTCTCTTTAAGTATTAGAATGAATAACTTAGCAGATGGTGCTAAGATCGTTAAGATAATAGCAAGGCATTTTGTGTTCAACTGAAGCATGGAACACAGTGATGCCGTGGGGAAAGAACATTTTCCAGAATAAATAGTTTCATTCAAATCTTCCTCGTCTCCTGTACCCTGGCTTTTTTCTTCATGCTCAAGGTTGCATCGTTCACAGTGCAGTTGTATAGAGGATATTATCCCTTTTGAACCTGACTTGCAGATGTTCAGCATGTATCACGTGGTATCCAACCCCCCCCCTGACGGATATTTCTGTCAGTCTCAGATGTTTCACCTGTAAGCTTAAAGTCTGTTAGCTATTCACCATCACAACAAAGCATGGCGTGACGTTGCACCACACATATTCCCATATTAGATTAACAAGGATTCAACAGAGTATGATAAATGACTGCACAATTATGAAAATCAATCACTGTAAGAATTTTTTCTAATTCTACTCTCGGGGGACGACTGTGTGGACCTTGTCCGCGGCTGAAATGGCACCCTATTCCCTATATAATGCCCTACGTTTTTTCTTACCAGAGCCCTAATGGGTAGTGCATTTTAAAGGTATGAAGGTACCATTTGCGACACAGGCGTTGTCTTGACAACCTGTGAAGTGGGGAGGAGTTTCATGAGCCAAGATATATGGCAAATCAAAAATCGTCTCAGAAAGCTAACTTAATATCGTCCCATGAAGAATTTATCACCACAGAAATAAACAATCACAATGAGTAATCTCCATCCAGGGAGATTTCAAGGACCTATCAAGGAGGGAGGATAATTTCATTACATTTAGTTGGTCAAACAAAAAAAATACTTTGATTTGTTGAGAAAGACTGACGCAAGCATGCATTTTAAAGGTCTGAAAATGTAACGTTGTTTGAAAGGTCACTGTCTGAATGTGGCGAGCTGCTGGGAGTTGTAAACGACCCATCTTATCAAATGTTAATGCAGCCAGACCTGAGACCCCACGTTGCATTCACTAACACAGAGAATATGTCTGAGGTCTAAAAGGGATAGTTTGTCAATTTTAACATATTCAGATATTTCTTTCAATGAGATTGGTTCGCCATAGGGAATTGGTCCAAAAATGAAAATGCTGCTAACTGTTGGCAATGGTGAGTTTTTTACAAAACCAAAGTGTGAATTGCAAGCACTCCTTGGACTCCATAGACTGCTATCGAGTTAAAGATAAAATATCTAAATGTAAAATCACTGAACTATCCCTTTAAGGTTCCATGGAGACCAGGTATTTCATTTACATGTAAAATCAGAGGCTAATTGCATCTAGCTTTGGAAGACATCAAATAGGGAGTTATTTTTGTAAAATCCTAATACAGAGACAGAAATGAATGTTAGATTAATTTCGATGTCTGTTTTTGTCCCCGTCGCCGTGGTGACATGGCTTCTATGAGACGCTATGGTAACTCAAGGTACCGTGACAACGACATTGTGATGGGAGAAATGGTGGGCTCCAGGTTTGGTGTGGGCTGCTTCAAAAATGGCACACTGTATTTCCTGTATAGTGCACTACTTTTGACCAGAGGCCCTATGGGGAATAGGGTGCCATTTGGGACACAACATCGGTCTAGTTTGTGCTTCACAATTTAGGTCACCCAGGTTTTCTAAAGATTGTAACCCAAACCTGTATCCATCCCTGGTTGGATTCAATGTTGAATGCGTTGGTGTATTGAATAAAGAGATGAATCCTTGGCTGTATTGAATGAAAATGATTGAATGGCTCTGCATGTCCAGGATTCAAAGATTCAGAATAGGTCAAGGTAGTGTGAAAAATATCATACCATGGAAACAGCGAGGACATTAGCTTTCTGTGATATGTCTACTGTATTGAATAACATGTGCTTGGGTGTATTGAATAGTTCTCCGCGTCATGATTAAAACAATATAGAATATGTCTAAGTAGAGTAAATATGTAACATTCCCAGGGTCGATTTCAGGCCTCGGATGTTTTTAAAGGTAGTAACGGTGTGCATGCCCTCTTATCCAGAGCGACTCTACAGTAGTGAGCGAATACATATTTTTCCTCATACTGGTCCCCAGTGGGAATCAAACCCACAACCCTAGCCATTACAAACACCATGCTCGACCAATTGAGTTACACGGGACGAACCAGACATGCCTGACCTTCATCCTTATGAACTTGTATTGAATAGGAGGGCACAGCGTGTGTCAACATTCAATCATATAGACGTCATATAGATGTCATATAGATGTCGTATAGATGTCGTATAGACGTCATATAGACGTCATATAAACGTCATATAGATGTCGTATAGATGTCGTATAGATGTCATATAGATGTCGTATAGATGTCATATAGACGTCATATAGATGTCATATAGACGTCATATAGACGTAATATAGACGTCATATAGATGTCATATAGACGTCATATAGACGTAATATAGACGTCATATAGATGTAATATAGACGTCATATAGACGTAACGTAGATGTCGTATAGACGTCATTTAGACGTCATATAGATGTCATGTAGATGTCATATAGATGTCATATAGACGTCATATAGACAGAATCATGTCACAGTGAAAGGAGCAAGACAATATCCTTACAGTGAGTTCTATGGAGACATAACCCAGACCTGAATCCTTAGCTAGGTGCATTGAATAGAAATTGTTACAGGTTCTGCGTGAGTCAAGATAATATAAAAAATATAAAAAATAACCATCTTGGTTGTGTAAAGATTCATAGAGAATATGTATGGCTAGAATATATACAATATAACATTTTCACAGGATCATATCACTGAAACAGCAAAGAATAATGACCCCTCTGTGAATATTGCTTTAGTCAGGTGAAAACATAAAACCTTCGCTGTTAATAGATTTGTCTTTTCATTATAACTCGAACGGGCAACACTGTTAACAGATTATTTCATTTTAAACGGCCAATAGCCTTATACTTTCATTATATGTCCCAACTAACTTTTCAGTACATTTAAAACACATTCATATTCAGGCAAAACCTCATCCGATCCTTGGGAAACATTATCACATAGGTCCCATTGTTACCATATTAGTTAGGCTCAATCTTAAATCCTGTCCCTTTTTTAGTGCACTACATTTGACCAGAGCCAGTAGGGAATAGGGTGCCATAAGTAAGGGAGTGGCAGGGTAGCCTAATGGTTAGAGCGTTGGCTGAGTACCCGAAAGGTTGCAAGATCGAATCCCCGAGCTGACAAGGTAAAAATCTGTTGTTCTGCCCCCTGAACAAGTCAGTTAACCCACTAATCCTAGGTCCGCATTGAAAATAACAATTTGTTCTTAACTGACTTGCCTAGTTAAATAAAGGTGAGAAAGGACATTATGTTCACTATCTTATGGCCTCATAACGCAGAGAAATTAATTTGATCTAACTGTGGGTATGAAATGTTAATATTCAGGGAAACATGTCATCTTCACACTGTGATTAGCCTGAGTATAGACATCAGTAGTACTGTATCCAAAATGGCCCCATATTCCCAACATAGTGCACTTCTTTGCCCATAGAGAAAATGGTGCCAATTGGGAAGGGCCCCTACGTAAACCATCCAACCACCCACCCACAGTACTTTCTCTCCCTCTTGTCTGTTAACTGAACAGAGGTGATTTAAATTATTGGATAGTGGTATGTTATTTTGTATTCATAAGCGGCAACAACAACAAATAGGAGTTATTCATAAATAACCCATAGGAGTTATTCATAAATAACCCATAGGAGTTATTCATATATAACCCATAGGAGTTATTCATAAATAACCCATAGGAGTTATTCATATATAACCCATAGGAGTTATTCATATATAACCCATAGGAGTTATTCATATATAACCCATAGGAGTTATTCATATATAACCCATAGGAGTTATTCATAAATAACCCATAGGAGTTATTCATATATAACCCATAGGAGTTATTCATAAATAACCCATAGGAGTTATCCATATATAACCCATAGGAGTTATTCATACAACCCATTATATATAAATAACCCATAGGAGTTATTCATATATAACCCATAGGAGTTATTCATAAATAACCCATAGGAGTTATTCATATATAACCCATAGGAGTTATTCATAAATAACCCATAGGA
>NC_056449.1:38540150-38572650 GCF_018296145.1 Oncorhynchus tshawytscha | reverse complement strand
CGGACGCCCATATCAATAAGGAGGCTATTGATTCTGGGTTCTTTATCCCCCTCCTCTAGTCTAGTATGGGATGATTAATCATGATGGTTCTGGTTCTTTATCCCCCTCCTCTAGTCCAGTATGGGATGATTAATCATGATGGTTCTGGTTCTTTATCCCCCCCTCTAGTCCAGTACGGGATGATTAATCATGATGGTTCTGGTTCTTTATTCCCCCCTCTAGTCCAGTATGGGATGATTAATCATGATGGTTCTGGTTCTTTATTCCCCTCCTCTAGTCCAGTATGGGATGATTAATCATGATGGTTCTGGTTCTTTATTCCCCTCCTCTAGTCCAGTATGGGATGATTAATCATGATGGTTCTGGTTCTTTATTCCCCTCCTCTAGTCCAGTACGGGATGATTAATCATGACGGTTCTGGTTCTTTATCCCCCTCCTCTAGTCTAGTATGGGATGATTAATCATGATGGTTCTGGTTCTTTATTCCCCTCCTCTAGTCCAGTATGGGATGATTAATCATGATGGTTCTGGTTCTTTATTCCCCTCCTCTAGTCCAGTATGGGATGATTAATCATGATGGTTCTGGTTCTTTATTCCCCTCCTCTAGTCCAGTACGGGATGATTAATCATGTTACGGTTTTCTAGTGGTGATGAAGGAGAGTCGGACCAAACTGCAGCGTGTCGATTGCGATCCATGTTTAATACAACAAAGAAACACGAACTTACAAAAAACAATAAACGAAACCGAAACAGCCTATCTGGTGCAAACTAACAGAGAGTACACATAGGACACTAAAGACAATCACCCACGACAAACTCAAAGAATATGGCTGCCTAAATATGGTTCCCAATCAGAGACAACGATAAGCACCTGCCTCTGATTGAGAACCATTCCAGACAGCCATAGACTTTGCTAGATAACCCACTAAGCTACAATCCCAATACCACCACCAAAACCCCAAGACAAACACACCACAATTACAAAAACCCCATGCCACACCCTGGCCTGACCAAATACATAAAGATAAACACAAAATACCTTGACCAGGGCGTGACAGAATCCCCCCTAAGGTGCGGACTCCCGAACGCACCTCAAAACAATAGGGAGGGTCCAGGTGGGCGTCTGTCCATGGTGGCGGCTCCGGCGCGGGGCGTGGACCCCACTCATTTAATGTCTTAGTCCCCTCTCCCTTCGTCCCTGGATAGTCCACCCTCGCCGCCGACCATGGCCTAGTAGTCCTCACCCAGAACCCCACTGGACTGAGGAGCAGATCGGGACTGAAGGACAGCTCGGGACTGAGGCAGCTCGGGACTGAGGGGAAGCTCGGGAGTGAGAGGAAGCTCAGGAGTGAGAGGAAGCTCAGGAGTGAGAGGAAGCTCAGGAGTGAGAGGAAGCTCAGGAGTGAGAGGAAGCTCAGGAGTGAGAGGAAGCTCAGGCAGGTAGATAGATCTACCAGCTCCTGGCTGGCTGGTGGTTTCAGCAGATCCTGGCTGACTGGCAGATCCTGGCTGACTGGCAGATCCTGGCTGACTGGCAGATCTGGAAGATCCTGGCTGACTGGCAGATCTGGAACAGTCGGTTGACTGGCAGATCTGGACGAGTCTGGTTGACTGGCAGATCTGGAAGAATCTGGTTGACTGGCAGATCTGGAAGAGTCTGGTTGACTGGCAGATCTGGAAGAGTCTGGTTGACTGGCAGATCTGGAAGAGTCTGGTTGACTGGCAGATCTGGAAGAGTCAGGTTGACTGGCAGATCTGGAAGAGTCAGGTTGACTGGCAGATCTGGAAGAGTCAGGTTGACTGGCAGATCTGGAAGAGTCTGGTTGACTGGCAGATCTGGAAGAGTCTGGTTGACTGGCAGATCTGGAAGAGTCTGGTTGACTGGCAGATCTGGAAGAGTCTGGTTGACTGGCAGATCTGGCGGCACTGGGCAGACTGGCGGCGCTGGGCAGACTGGCGGTGCTGGGCAGACTGGCGGCGCTGGGCAGACTGGCGACGCTGGGCAGACTGGCGACGCCGGGCAGACTGGCGGTGCTGGGCAGACTGGCGGCGCTGGGCAGACTGGCGGCGCTGGGCAGACTGACGACGCTGGGCAGACTGGCGGTGCTGGGCCGACTGGCGGTGCTGGGCCGACTGGCGATGCTGGGCAGACTGGCGATGCTGGGCAGACTGACGGCGCTGGGCAGACTGGGGGCACTGGCGGCGCTGGGCAGACTGGCGGCACTAGCTGCTCCATATAGGCTGACAGCTCTGGCGGCTTCTTACAGACTGACCGCTCTGGCGGCTCCGTGCTGACTGGCAGCTCCTTGCAGACTGGCAGCTCCTTACAGACTGACAGCTCCTTGCAGACTGACAACTCCGTGCAGACTGGCAGCTCCTTGCAGACTGGCAGCTCCTTGCAGACTGGCAGCTCCATGCAGACTGGCAGCTCCATGCAGACTGGCAGCTCCATGCAGACTGGCTGCTCTATGCAGACTGACAGCTCTGGCTGCTTCATGCAGACTGACAGCTCTGGCTGCTCCATGTAGACTGGCTGCTTCATGCAGACTGGCAGCTCGGACTGCTTCATGTAGACTGACAGCTCTGGCTGCTCCATGCAGACTGACAGTTCTGGCTGCTCCATGTAGACTGGCTGCTTCATGCAGACTGACAGCTCTGGCTGCTTCATGCAGACTGGCAGCTCTGGCTGCGCTGAACAGGCGGGAGACTCCGGCAGCGCAGGAGAGGAGAAAGGCTCTGGCTGCGCTAAACAGGCGGGAGGCTCCGGCAGCGCTGTAGAGGAGGAAGGCTCTGGCTGCGCTGAACAGGCGGGAGGCTCTGGCAGCGCTGTAGAGGAGAAAGGCTCTGGCTGCGCTAAACAGGCGGGAGACTCCAGCAGCGCAGGAGAGGAGAAAAGCGCTGGCTGCGCTGAACAGGCGAGGCACACTGAAGGCCTGGTGCGTGGTGCTGGAACTGGTGGTACTGGATCGAGGACACGCACAGGAAGCCTGGTGCGGGGAGCTGCTACCGGAGGACTGGAGTGTGGAGGTGGCACAGGATGGGCTAGACCGTGAAGGCGTACTGGAGATCTTGAGAGCAGTGTTGGCACAGGACGTGCAAGGCTAGGGATGTGCACAGGAGGCCTGGTGCGTGAGGCTGGCACCAACTTCACCAGCCGACTAACACGCACCTCAGGACGAGTATGGAGCGCTAACCCAGGTGCCATCAAATCCCCAACACGTTCCGTCGGGCGAATTCCATGCAAAAAGCACCAACACAGCAACTCCCTCATTTCTCTCTCCTCCAATTTCCCCATTAACTCCTTCACAGTCTCTGTTTCGCTCACCTCCAACACCGGCTCTGGTTCTGGTCTCCTCCTTGGCTCCTCACGATAAACAGGGAGAGTTGGCTCAGGTCTGACTCCTGACTCTGCCACACTCTCCTGAGCCCCCAAGAAATTTTTGGGGCTGATTCTCAGGCTTCCATCCGCTACGCCGTGCTGCCTCCTCATATCTGCGCCTCTCAGCTTTCGCCGCCTCCAGTTCTTCCTTGGGGCGGCGATATTCTCCAGGCTGAGCCCAGGGTCCTTTACCGTCCAGTTCTTCCTCCCATGTCCATTTCTCCAGGTGGTGCAGCCTCTCACACTGCAGCTGCTGCTGCTCCTGCTCCTGCTGCTGCTGCCTCTGTTGCCTCTCCTGTGGTTCCTGCCTGTTAACACGCTGCTTGGTCCGTTGGTGGTGGGTGATTCTGTTACGGTTTTCTAGTGGTGATGAAGGAGAGTCGGACCAAACTGCAGCGTGTCGATTGCGATCCATGTTTAATACAACAAAGAAACACAAACTTACAAAAAACAATAAACGAAACCGAAACAGCCTATCTGGTGCAAACTAACAGAGAGTACACATAGGACACTAAAGACAATCACCCACGACAAACTCAAAGAATATGGCTGCCTAAATATGGTTCCCAATCAGAGACAACGATAAGCACCTGCCTCTGATTGAGAACCACTCCAGACAGCCATAGACTTTGCTAGACAACCCACTAAGCTACAATCCCAATACCACCATCAAAACCCCAAGACAAACACACCACAATTACAAAAACCCCATGCCACACCCTGGCCTGACCAAATACATAAAGATAAACACAAAATACTTTGACCAGGGCGTGACAAATCATGACGGTTCTGGTTCTTTATCCCCTCCTCTAGTCTAGTATGGGATGATTAATCATGATGGTTCTGGTTCTTTATCCCCCTCCTCTAGTCCAGTATGGGATGATTAATCATGATGGTTCTGGTTCTTTATCCCCCTCTAGTCCAGTACGGGATGATTAATCATGATGGTTCTGGTTCTTTATTCCCCTCCTCTAGTCTAGTATGGGATGATTAATCATGATGGTTCTGGTTCTTTATCCCCCTCCTCTAGTCCAGTATGGGATGATTAATCATGATGGTTCTGGTTCTTTATCCCCCTCTAGTCCAGTACGGGATGATTAATCATGATGGTTCTGGTTCTTTATCCCCCTCCTCTAGTCCAGTATGGGATGATTAATCATGATGGTTCTGGTTCTTTATCCCCCTCTCTAGTCCAGTATGGGATGATTAATCATGATGGTTCTGGTTCTTTATCCCCCTCTCTAGTCCAGTACGGGATGATTAATCATGATGGTTCTGGTTCTTTATCCCCCTCCTCTAGTCCAGTATGGGATGATTAATCATGATGGTTCTGGTTCTTTATCCCCCCCTCTAGTCCAGTACGGGATGATTAATCATGATGGTTCTGATTCTTTATCCCCCTCCTCTAGTCTAGTATGGGATGATTAATCATGATGGTTCTGGTTCTTTATCCCCCTCCTCTAGTCCAGTATGGGATGATTAATCATGACGGTTCTGGTTCTTTATCCCCCCCTCTAGTGGTCAGTCTCCATACATCTTTACAAACTGCGATTCATCGTACCAATACCCTCGGGTTGCTGTTTAATTAGTGGCTTTGAAATTCTATGCTTGGTCAAGGATTTGTGAATGAGCAATTACTTCCCATACTATGTTGAACACATAGAGATCCTATTAAATGACTTTGAGTGTTCTACAGTATGTGTAATTCTACGATTGAACGTTCATACAGTCCGGTGTAGCTGGACAAGTCACTGGACAGACCTCACTCCAATTCCTCTTAACATCAACAAGTAAGAAAGAACAGAAACAACAAATCAAATCAAATGTTAATTGTCACATGCGTCGAATACAACAGGTGTAGGTAGACCTCACAGTGAAATGCTGAATACAACAGGTGTAGGTAGACCTCACAGTGAAATGCTGAATACAACAGGTGTAGGTAGACCTCACAGTGAAATGCTGAATACAACAGGTGTAGTAGACCTTACAGTGAAATGCTGAATACAACAGGTGTAGTAGACCTTACAGTGAAATGCTGAATACAACAGGTGTAGTAGACCTTACAGTGAAATGCTGAATACAACAGGTGTAGTAGACCTTACAGTGAAATGCTGAATACAACAGGTGTAGTAGACCTTACAGTGAAATGCTGAATACAACAGGTGTATTCACCTTACAGTGAAATGCTTACTTATGAGCCCCTAACCAACAATGCAATTTAAAAATAAGAGATAAAAGTATCAAGTAATTTAAGAGCAGCAGTGAAATAAGAATAGGGGTGGGGTACTGTAAATAGACTTGGAGCTGCAGTACTGCTTGCAGTCTATGATTAGGGTGGCTGAAGTCTTTGACCATTTTTAGGGCCTTCCTCTGACACCACCTGGTATAGAGGTCCTGGATGGCAGGAATCTTGGCCCCAGTGATGTACTGGGCCACTCGCACTACCCTCTGTAGTGCTTTGCGGTCGGATGCCGAACAGTTGCCATACAGGGCAGTGATGCAACCAGTCAAGATGCTCTCGATGGTGCAGCTGTAGAACCTTTTGAGAATCTAAGGACCAATGCAAAATCTTTTCAGTCTCCTGTGGGGGAATAGGTTTTGTCGTGCCCTCTTCACGACTGTCTTGATGTGTTTGGACCATGTACGTTTGTTGGTGATGTGGACACCAAGGAACTTGAAGCTCTCAACCTGCTCCACTGCAGCCCCGTCGATGAGAATGGGGGCGTGCTCGTTCCTCTTTTTCCTATTTGTCTTGATCATGTTGAGGGAGAGGTTGTTGTCCTGGCACCACACGGCCAGGTCTCTGACCTCCTCCCATGTCACTGGCTTTGAATAAAGCCAGTGTGTCTATGTATGCGGATGACTCAACACTATACACATCAGACACTGCAGCGACTGAAATGACTGCAACACTTAACAAAGAGCTGCAGTTAGTTTCAGAATGGGTGGCAAGGAATAAGGTAGTCCTAAATTATTCAAAAAGTAAAATCATTGTATTTGGGACAAATCATTCATTTTAACCCTAAACCTCAACTAAATATTGCAATGAATAATGTGGAAATAATGTGGCCCTTGGATGTACACAGATAGATAACATTATACATGTCAATCTCTCCTCACTCAAAATGGAGGAGAGATTGACTTCATCACTACTTGTATTTGCGTGAGGTTGAATGCACATGTTGAATGCACCGAGCTGTCTGTTTGAACTACTGGCACACAGCAAGGACACCCATGCATACCCCACAAGACATATCAACAGAGGTGTCTTCACAGTCCCCATGTCCAGAACAGACAATGGGAGGTGCACAGTACTACATAGAGCCATGACTACATGGAACTCTATTCCACAGTACTACATAGAGCCATGACTACATGGAACTCTATTCCGCAGTACTACATAGAGCCATGACTACATGGAACTCTATTTCACAGTACTACATAGAGCCATGACTACATGGAACTCTATTCCACAGTACTACATAGAGACATGACTACACGGAACTCTATTCCACAGTACTACATAGAGCCATGACTACATGGAACTCTATTCCGCAGTACTACATAGAGCCATGACTACATGGAACTCTATTTCACAGTACTACATAGAGCCATGACTACATGGAACTCTATTCCACAGTACTACATAGAGACATGACTACACGGAACTCTATTTCACAGTACTACATAGAGCCATGACTACATGGAACTCTATTCCACAGTACTACATAGAGACATGACTACATGGAACTCTATTCCACAGTACTACATAGAGCCATGACTACATGGAACTCTATTCCACAGTACTACATAGAGACATGACTACATGGAACTCTATTCCACAGTACTACATAGAGACATGACTACATGGAACTCTATTCCACAGTACTACATAGAGCCATGACTACATGGAACTCTATTCCACAGTACTACATAGAGCCATGACTACATGGAACTCTATTCCACAGTACTACATAGAGCCATGACTACATGGAACTCTATTCCACAGTACTACATAGAGCCATGACTACACGGAACTCTATTCCACAGTACTACATAGAGCCATGACTACATGGAACTCTATTCCACATAAAGTAACTCATTCCAGCAGTAAAATTACGTTGAAAAAATGTGATAAAAATGCACCTCACGGAACAGCAGACACTGTGAAGCAGACATAGACAAATGCATACACACACACACACACACAATAACATACACGCTATACACACATGTACTCATGGATTTTGTGTTATAGATATGTGGTACTAGAGTAGAGGCCTGAGGGCACACACTTTATATGTTGTGAAATATGTTATAAATATATTGTAATGTTTTTAAAAGGTATAACTTAATTAATTTTGCTGGGCCACAGAAAGAGTAGCTGCTGCCTTGGCAGGAACTAAAGGAACTAATGGGGACCCATAATAAGTACAAACATGAATACAAACAGTTCTACGAAACACATCAAAATGACCAAACTTTAGCTGTGCTGTACACCAATAGCTACTTTAGTCAGTCCTGTTATAGAGAACACATAGCTACTTTAGTCAGTCCTGTTATAGAGCACACATAGCTACTTTAGTCAGTCCTGTTATAGAGAACACATAGCTACTTTAGTCAGTCCTGTTATAGAGAACACATAGCTACTTTAGTCAGTCCTGTTATAGAGAACACATAGCTACTTTAGTCAGTCCTGTTATAGAGAACACATAGCTACTTTAGTCAGTCCTGTTATAGAGAACACATAGCTACTTTGGTCAGTAATGTTATTGAGAACACAGAGCTACTTTAGTCAGTCCTGTTATAGAGAACACATAGCTACTTTAGTCAGTCCTGTTATAGAGAACACATAGCTACTTTAGTCAGTCCTGTTATAGAGAACACATTGCTACTTTAGTCAGTCCTGTTATAGAGAACACATAGCTACTTTAGTCAGTCCTTTTATAAAGAACACATAGCTACTTTAGTCAGTCCTGTTATAGAGAACACATTGCTACTTTAGTCAGTCCTGTTATAGAGAACACATAGCTACTTTAGTCAGTCCTGTTATAAAGAACACATAGCTACTTTTATCAGTCCTGTTATAGAGAACACAGAATCTTTTATCAGTCCTGTTATAGAGAACACATAACATCTTGTATCAGTCCTGTTATAGAGAACACATAACATCTTGTATCAGTCATGTTATAGAGAACACATAGCATCTTTTATCAGTCCTGTTATAGGAAACACAGCATCTTTCTTCAGTCCTGTTATAGAGAACACATAGCATCTTTAATCAGTCCTGTCATAGAGAACACAGCATCTTTAGTCAGTCCTGTTATAGAGAACACATAGCATCTTTAGTCAGTCCTGTTATAGAGAACACATAGCATCTTTAATCATTCCTGTTATAGAGAACACATAGCATCTTTTATCAGTCCTGTTATAGAGAACACATAACATCTTGTATCAGTCCTGTTATAGAGAACACATAGCATCTTTTATCAGTCCTGTTATAGAGAACACATAGCATCTTTAGGCAGTCATGTTATAGAGAACACATAGCATATTTTATCAGTCCTGTTATAGAGAACACAGCATCTTTTATCAGTCCTGTTATAGAAAACACAGACTATTTTATCAGTCCTGTTATAGAGAACACATAGCATATTTGATCAGTCCTGTCATATGGATTGAATTGGAACAGACAGTACAAACAGAGTATCCCCTTTAGCCGTAACCATGGGATTAAAGCAAAGAAGAGGGAGAAAGTGTTTGTCCTTCCATCGAATGCCGCACTACAACATGTATATGGACTGTGTCCCAAATGGCACCCTATTCCCTATGTAGCGCACTACTTTAACCAGAGTCCTATGGTAGTGCACTGTGTAGGGAATAGGTGGCCATTAGGGACTCACAAACACACAGCCGGTCTCCTTGAAAGCAGAGGAAAAATATTTACAGTCAGAGACAGATGTGAATAACACTCAACAAATGTCAGACAAATGACAAAATAGAATTCCAATTTACCATTTTTTACATTATTATTTTTTTACAGAGATAGACCCATTTTGACTTTCTCTCCAGATCACTTGAATGATGTTTACAGCCAGTTCTGCTGGACACGTTCAGATTCAGAACTGTTGTTCTAGATCGCCATCATGTGGCAATGGAGAATATAATTCATTCCTAATACTTGTTCGTTCCACATTTCGTCTGATAAAAACAGGTGTCTGTCCTGTAGACTAGTTCTACACCTCTGCTACTAGCTGTCTTGAAATACCAATTCTGTGGTTAGAGTGAGATTGGAAGGTTGGGAGTTCGATCCCTGGCCGAGTCATTCCAAAGACTGTAAAACAAATGTGACCCGATGCGTCTCTCTGCTTGTTCCTCATCATTAAGGAGATGGATTAGGGGCAAGGCCCTGCGATAGGCAGGGGACTGTACTTGTACATCAAGCTACCTCTCGCTACCTAAACAGGTGATAGGCCACTGATCCTATGAGCTGTTCTGGCTCACACCAAGCCAAAGCTACTTACTAAGAAATACTTAAAATATTCTTACATTTGAGAGGAAAAAGGGGAATTTATTGATAGGAAAAGGAGGGTGTGTTGGAATATGTTTTTCAACAATTCTATTTCTTAATAATCCTTGTGCTTACCGGCCCAGGAAAGGCAACTAATACATGGGAAGTAGTGGCCTGTGTGTCTTTCCAAGTTAAAGATGGTTAACAACAAGAACTCATCAAGGCATGAAAGACAACATCATCTTGTGTCCTGTATTAGCCTCATGTTCTGTTATCCTTCAGAGAAAGAGCTATATAATGTATGTTTAGTGTGTGTTTGTACCTTTATTGACCTGTGTGTCCCAGCCAAAACCATGGACTGGCAGTATTAGATAGATGACTAAATGGCAGAGTACTGCAGGCCCACCTTTTATTGAAGTATCCCATATATCCAGTAGAGGGCGGTATATCCCTTCAGTTTTCTCGCTGAGTTCTACATGTCCACGTTTTGCTGCAGTATCCTCTATATCCAGTAGGGGGCGGTATATCCCTTCAGTTTTCTGGCAGAGTATTACAGGGCCATGTGTTGTTGCAGTATCCTATATATCCAGTAGGGGGCGGTATATCCCTTCAGTTCTCCCTCCTCTCTCTCTCTCTTCTCTCTTGTCTCAACTATTTGACCTACTTTCAATGTCTGGAACATTGTGTCCTAAACTAGTGCGCTCACAAACACACAGGCACACACACGTGCACTCAGACAGTCAGAAACGGTCTGTGGCCAACTACTAAAAGCGAACGAGTCTTGTAGTACGTTTTTTCAGATTGCTCGTGCCCGATTAGGCTACGTGTGAAAAGGAATGTTATTTTCCAAACCAAAACCCTGCAGCTCAGTTCATTCTTTCAGACATTCATTATGGTAATAGGAGGCACTAAGAACCAGAATGTATTTAGAACACTGCTTGCTGAATATCTTCCCAATGTACTATGGCAGGGTAGCCTAGTGGTTAGAGTGTTGGACTAGTAACTGAAAGGTTGCAAGTTCAGATCCCTAAGCTGACAAGGTACAAATCTGTTGTTCTGCCCCTGAACAGGCAGTTAACCCATTGTTCCTAGGCTGTCATTGAAAATAAGAATTTGTTCTTAAGTCACTTGCCTAGTCAAATAAAAAAATATATTAATATAATTCTATAATGTGTATTATTGAATCTGTTTCTTAATGAAAGAACACTTGTCATAACGATGACCTTTGTTTTGCGTTCTGAAATATAGACGGAGAAGTTGGCAGATGAAAAGCTTTTATACATTTTCCACCCTCAAAACACAAATAGACAGGATAATTGTGTAACTTGTGCACAATATGATCCATTGGAGTAGCTATCAAATCAAGACAGATCCACTGTGTAGAGGATATGAGCCATTGGATTTGCTATCAAATCAAGACAGATCCACTGTGTAGAGAATATGAGCCATTGGAGTAGCTATCAAATCAAGACAGATCCACTGTGTAGAGGTTATGAGCCATTGGAGTAGCTATTAAATCAAGACAGATCCACTGTGTAGAGGTTATGAGCCATTGGATTTGCTATCAAATCAAGACAGATCCACTGTGTAGAGGTTATGAGCCATTGGATTTGCTATCAAATCAAGACAGATGCACTGTGTAGAGGACATCAGACTATATAGGTTATACAAATTCTAAAACCTGTTCCAGGGTCTAATTCGGGAGCCCTTGTGGTGTGTGCTGTACAAAAACCATGCTTTTATAGTGAGAAAGGGTGACTTTGTATCCTATAAGACATATTTAACATCAATCTACTTTTCTTGAAAGTGTCACAGTGTGTAGCTTGCATGAAAAATCTGGTTTCAGCACCAGTACAGCAGGTTACGTGTGTAACCGTTTCTGAATGAGGGGAGACATCTGCTGCGAGGACATGTGTTTACAGTTGATGTCGGAAGTTTACATACACTTAGGTTGGAGTCATTAAAACTCGTTTTTAAACCACTCCACACATTTCTTATTAACAAACTATAGTTTTGGCAAGTTGGTTAGGACATCTACTTTGTGCACGACACAAGTCATTTTTCCAACAATTGTTTACAGACATTATTTCACTTATAATTCACTGTATCACAACTGTGACTGTGCATTTAAACAACTTGGAAAATTCCAGAAAATAATGTCATGACTTTAGGAGCTTCTGGCAGTGTATTTCTGACCGACTGGAATTGTGATACAGTGAATTATAAGTGAAATAATGTCTGTAAACAATTGTTGGAAAAATGACTTGTGTCCTTTAAACAGCTTTGCAAATTCCAGAAAATACTGTTATGGCTTTAGAAGCTTTTGATAGGCCAATTGACATCATTTGAGTCAACTGGAGGTGTACCTGTGGATGTATTTCAAGGCCTACCTTCAAACTCAGTGCCTCTTTGCTTGACATCATGGGAAAATCAAAAGAAATCAGCCAAGACCTCAGAAAATAAACTGCAGACCTCCACAAGTCTGGTTCATGGGAGCAATTTCCAAACGACTGAAGGTTCCATGTTCATCTGTACAAACAATAGTACACAATCATAAACACCATCGGACCACGCAGCCATCATACCGCTCAGGAAGGAGACGCGGTCTGTCTCTTTGGTCCAAAGAGGTGTCAAAGGACACCAGAAACAAATTTGTAAACCTGCACCAAGCTGGGAAGACTGAATCTGCAATAGGTAAGCAGCTTGGTTTGAAGAAATCAACTGTGGGAGCAATTATTAGGAAATGGAAGACATACAAGACCACTGATAATCTCCCTCGATCTGGGGCTCCACGCAAGATCTCACCCCGTGGGGTCAAAATTATCACAAGAACGGTGGGCAAAAATCCCAGAACCACACGGGGGGACCTAGTGAATGACCTGCAGAGAGCTGGGACCAAAGTAACAAAGCCTACCATCAGTAACACACTATGCCGCCAGGGACTCAAATCCTGCAGTGCCAGACGTTTCCCCCTGCTTAAGCCAGTACATGTCCAGGCCCGTCTGAAGTTTGCTAGAGAGCATTTGGATGATCCAGAAGAAGATTGGGAGAATGTCATATTGGCAGATGAAACCAAAATATAACTTTTTGGTAAAAACTCAACTCGTCGTGTTTGGAGGACAAAGAATGCTGAGTTGCATCCAAAGAACACCATACCTACTGCGAAGCATGGGGGTGGAAACATCATGCTTTGGGGTTGTTTTTTTGCAAAGGGACCAGGACGACTGATCCGTGTAAAGGAAAGAATGAATGGGGCCATGTATCGTGAGATTTTGAGTGAAAACCTCCTTCCATCAGCAAGGGCATTGAAGGTGAAACGTGGCTGGGTCTTTCAGCATGACAATGATCCCAAACACACCGCCTGGGCAATGAAGGAGTGGCTTCGTAAGAAGCATTTCAAGGTCCTGGAGTGGCCTAGCCAGTCTCCAGATCTCAACCCCATAGAAAATCTTTGGAGGGAGTTGAAAGTCTGTGTTGCCCAGCAACAGCCCCAAAACATCACTGCTCTAGAGGAGATCTGCATGGAGGAATGGGCCAAAATACCAGCAACAGTGTGTGAAAACCTTGTGAAGACTTACAGAAAACGTTTGACCTCTGTCATTGCCAACAAAGGGTATATAACAAAGTATTGAGATAAACTTTTGATATTGACCAAAAACTTATTTTCCACCATAATTTGCAAATAAATTCATAAAAAATCCTACAATGTGATTTTCTGGATTTTTTTTTCTCATTTTGTCTGTCATAGTTGAAGTGTACCTATGATGAAAATTACAGGCCTCTCTCATCTTTTTAAGTGGGAGAACTTGCACAATTGGTGGCTGACTAAATACTTTTTTGCCCTACTGTAAGTATAGACGGTCCACCTCACACACCGTCAAAACAACCACTAGGTGGACGTCGGTGGTGAATAAGGGATTTACTCTCTACGTGGTCACGTAGCTTTTGTACTCATAGTGTGTATGTGTGTTTTACCCACCTCACGTGCTGCTTGCTGTTCAAAGTGAAAGCGGTGATGCTCATTTCAGTACAAGTTGTCCTCAACTCAGTGGGTTTTTAAATGAAGAAGCAACCTCCCGGACTACACACCACAATTAACAACAATACAACACACATGGCCTGTGTGCAATTACGTGAATCAATCCTTAAAGGTACTTCGCGGAACATCCCTGGACTAGGCAACACTCCAAATGTGTCCAACAGTTAATGTGATTATTACCTTGTGTTCTGATAAGACGTTCTAATGCGGAATCATAAACATTCCAACCGGAGCATTCCACAGGCTGTTCTGTTTCACTTCTTCTGTAGGTCCAGAGGACAATCACCAGGCACATGGTAGTAGTCGATTACGGTTAGATGTCCAGAACTTTCCATAAAGCAGGAGCACTCGTTGATTTTTCGACTACCAGGGTGTGGTCTTCAAATGTTAGAGAGTCAAATCATGGACTCCATAGAGGACAGGTTATATCTAGGTGGCATCCCAAATGGTACCCCTATTCCCTATATAGTTCAGATTGTGCTCTGGTCAAAAGCTGTGCACTATGCAGGGAATAGGGTGTCATTTGGGACGTAGGCCTTTACCGGAGAGATTCTTACCGTAAATCCATGTCATGTTTATAACACCTCCTTGGTCCTGTGTGAATTACAGGCAGATGAACAGAAAGTCTACGATGTGACCTTCCTGTACTGGTGTGCTCTGTTGTCCTGTGACAGGAAGCCTTAAGGACTGACTACACCATGGCCATTGTAGAGGAAGTTCACAGTAACCACATGAGTGTTTATGAAGGTCCTGATTTGTATAAGAAATATTTTCTAAAAAGTATAATGCAAGAAAAGGGGAATGGGATAGGTGGGATAGGGGTTTTGACCAGTTTATTTTCTGGTTGAATTGAACAGACAGTGAGAGATGTTTGACAGTGGGAAGTTTGACAGTGAGAGATGTTTGACAGTGGGAAGTCTGACAGTGAGAGATGTTTGACAGTGAGAGATGTTTGACAGTGGGAAGTTTGACAGTAAGAGATGTTTGACAGTGGGAAGTTTGACAGTGAGAGATGTTTGACAGTGAGAGATGTTTGACAGTGAGAGATGTTTGACAGTGAGAGATGTTTGACAGTGAGAGATGTTTGACAGTCGGAAGTTTGACAGTGAGAGATGTTTGACAATTGGAAGTTACACAGTGAGAGATGTTTGACAGTGAGAGATGTTTGACAGTGGCAAGTTTGACCATTAGAGATGTTTGACAGTGGGAAGTTTGACAGTTAGAGATGTTTGACAGTGAGAGATGTTTGACAGTGGGAATTTTGACAATGAGAGATGTTTGACAGTGGGAAGTTTGACAGTGAGAGATGTTTGACAGTGAGAGATGTTTGACAGTGAGAGATGTTTGACAGTCAGAAGTTTGACAGTGAGAGATGTTTGACAGTGGGAAGTTTGACAGTGAGAGATGTTTGACAGTGGGAAGTTTGACAGTGAGAGATGTTTGACAGTGAGAGATGTTTGACAGTGGGAAGTTTGACAGTAAGAGATGTTTGACAGTGGGAAGTTTGACAGTGAGAGATGTTTGACAGTGAGAGATGTTTGACAGTTGGAAGATTGACAGTGAGAGATGTTTGACAGTGGGACGTTTGACAGTGAGAGATTTTTGACAGTTGGAAGTTTGACAGTTAGAGATGTTTGACAGTTAGAGATGTTTGACAGTGAGAGATGTTTGATAGTGAAAGATGTTTGACAGTGAGAGATGTTTGACAGTGGGAATTTTGACAGTGAGAGATGTTTGACAGTGAGAGATGTTTGACAGTGAGAGATGTTTGACAGTGAGAGATGTTTGACAGTCAGAAATGTTTGACAGTGAGAGATGTTTGACAGTGAGAGATGTTTGACAGTTGGATGTTTGACAGTGAGAGATGTTTGGCAGTGAGAGATGTTTGACAGTGAGAGATGTTTGACAATTGGAAGTTACACGGTGAGAGATGTTTGACAGTGAGAGATGTTTGACAATTGGAACTTACACAGTGAGAGATGTTTGACAGTGAGAGATGTTTGACAGTGAGAGATGTTTGACAGTGAGAGATGTTTGACAATTGGAAGTTACACAGTGAGAGATGTTTGACAGTGAGAGATGTTTGACAGTGAGAGATGTTTGACAATTGGAAGTTACACAGTGAGAGATGTTTGACAGTGAGAGATGTTTGACAGTGGGAAGTTTGACAGTGAGAGAAGTTTGACAGTGAGAGATGTTTGACAGTGAGAGATGTTTAACAGTGAGAGATGTTTGACAGTTGGAAGTTACACAGTGAGAGATGTTTGACAGTTGGAAGTTTGACAGTGTCAAAGAGCAGTTGGCCATATTTAACCCTAGGCCTTGAAAACTCCCACAGAGCTGAACACCACACAAGGGTTAAACATTTGGATCACACATTTTTTTATCTCAATTGACCCCCTTTTTAAGATCCTTGACCACCTTCTATTTTAGAGGGAACACCAAATATCTGTCTATAGACACGGTGATTATATAACACACGGTCAATGTTCTAGAACATGAAACAGGACATTGGAACTCGGCTGCTACAGTACAGCAGCCAGCTTCACCTCAAAGAACCCTGGGTAACAGTGGAACTTATGACTCGGCTGCCCCTGTGTTATCATTCACTAACATAAACTACAGTGACCTGATGAGATCCTAAGGGTAGGGGCTGTGGTGTTCTTATAAAGCCACAGAGATATTGTAAGCAGAAGTGTTGTTTATGATCATGTGCCATTGGTCTGGATTTAGCAGACGTGCATACGTATATTTTTATAACCCAGAAGTACACCATAGTAGGGTGAGTTAGGTCGGTAGAAGGCTCATTGTCCTAACTACAGAAATATTCTCTTCTCTCCTATCAGAGATTCTGTAATTCAGTGAAGATGTTAAATCTCCTGACATACCCGTTATTGTTTTGATTCCAGAAGTGTCCTTGTAAGAGAGTTTGTCACAATTAGCAATGTACCGTTGCCCCAGCACAGGCATTTAAAAAAGTAAGGAATTACATTTCAACACACTCCGTTGTAGCCTAAGTGCTGAATGTTCTGTCTTGACATAGTTTTGCTGTTTTGATTCCTAATATGTTGAGTGAAGAGGACACTGGTCCGGTGTGGAAGATGATGATGATTGGGGATGTTATATGTCTTCTGAGGACAAGAGAAGCGTTATGAGGGGGTTGTGTTGCAAGGCAGAGAGATCTTGATATAGGACGGATTTACACTGGGCTGTATGGTATATGTGTGTGTGTGTGTGTGTGTGTGCGTCAGCGAGTGTGTGTGTGTGCGTGTGTTTGTGTGTGTGTGTGTGTGTGTGTGTGTGTGTAATGTGCTGTAGACAGCGTCTTATCTACTGAACGTACTGACCTCAACACAGAAGGTCATGTGTAATGTCCCTGTTAGAAACGGTCTTTTTTTTCAGAAGTCAACAATGCAAAGCCAGAACATCACAACAACACGAGGGCACAGCTTGATTATGATCTGGACACTATTCATGCATCCCAAATGGCACCCTATTCCCTATTTACTATGTCCCTAGGGATAGGGCCCTGGTCAAAAGTAGTGCACTAACTAGAGAATAGGGTGCTATTTGGAAAACAGTAATGTTTTTTAATGCTGCCTCAACAACTGCTGGCATCCAAAAACAAACAAAGTTTTGTTCACACCAGACAAGGAAACGTTACGTAAGAGTCTGCATTCAGTGACGTATAAACACTGTTTTTAATCCCTCGACGGTTTATTCAGAACGACTTGCTCCGATTGGTATGATTGCACATTTGCACACTTGCACGAAAAATAATATGTGCTAGAAGTGAAGTAACTACATTTGTTAAGTTGTTAGGACAGCCTCATAGTTCACAGCATTGTGGGACAGACAACACTACTTCCCTAACCCTAAACCATCCAGGAGTCTGGGACTTATTCGTTATAGAGGCCTAAACCATGCAGGAGGCTGGGACTTATTCCTTACAGAGGCCTAAACCAGGAGGCAGGGACTTATTCCTTACAGAGGCCTAAACCATCCAGGTGGCTGAGACTTATTCCTTATAGAGGCCTAAACCATTCAGGAGGCGGGGACTTATTCCTTACAGAGGCATAAACCATCCAGGTGGCTGAGACTTATTCCTTACAGAGGCCTAAACCATCCAGGTGGCTGAGACTTATTCCTTATAGAGGCCTAAACCAGGTGGCTGAGACTTATTCCGTACAGAGGCCTAAACCATCCAGGTGGCTGAGACTTATTACTTACAGAGGCCTAAACCATGCAGGAGGCTGAGACTTATTCCTTACAGAGGCCTAAACTATCCAGGTGGCTGAGACTTATTCCTTACAGAGGCATAAACCATGCAGGAGGCTGAGATTTATTCCTTACAGAGGCCTAAACAATCCAGGTGGCGGAGACGTATTCCTTACAGAGGCCTAAACCATCCAGGTGGCTGAGACTTATTCCTTACAGAGGCCTAAACCATCCAGGTGGCTGAGACTTATTCCTTACAGAGGCCTAAACCAGGTGGCTGGGACTTATTCCTTACAGAGGCCTAAACCAGGAGGCTGAGACTTACTCCTTACAGGGCCTAAACCAGGAGGCTGGGACTTATTCCTTACAGAGGCCTAAACCAGATGGCTGGGACTTATTCCTTATAGAGGCCTAAACCAGGAGTCTGGGACTTATTCCTTATAGAGGCCTAAACCATACAGGAGGCAGGGACTTATTCCTTACAGAGGCCTAAACCATGCAGGAGGCTGGGACTTATTCCTTATAGAGGCGTAACCATGCAGGAGACTGGGACGTATTCCTTATAGAGGCCTAAACCAGGTGGCCAGGATTTTTTCCCAATAGACACATATAACAATGATTCAGGTTGTTATGAACATTCCATGGACCAAGTTACTGTGTGTACTACTGTGTGTACTACTACTGTCCTCCCTCCACCCTGTCTCACTGTCCTCCCTCCACCCTGTCATGCTGTCCTCCCTCCACCCTGTCTCACTATCCTCCATCCACCCTGTCTTACTGTCCTCCCTTCCTCCCTGTCTCACTATCCTCCCTCCTCCCTGTCATACTATCCTCCCTCCACCCTGTCTTACTGTCCTCCCTCCACCCTGTCTTACTGTTCTCCTTCCACCCTGTCTTCCTGTCCTCCCTCCACCCTGTCTCAGTGTCCTCCTTCCACCCTGTCTTACTGTCCTCCCTCCACCCTGTCTCACTGTCCTCCCTCCACACTGTCTTACTGTCCTCCCTCCACCCTGTCTTCCTGTCCTCCCTCCACCCTGTCTTACTGTCCTCCCTCCACCCTGTCTTACTGTCCTCCCTCCACCCTGTCTCACTGTCCTCCCTCCACCCTGTCTAACTGTCATCCCTCAACCCTGTCATACTGTCCTCCCTCCACCCTGTCATACTGTCTTCCCTCCACCCTGTCTTACTGTCCTCCCTCCACCCTGTCTCACTGTCCTCCTTCTACCCTGTCTTACTGTCCTCCTTCCACCCTGTCTCACTGTCCTCCCTCCACCCTGTCTTACTGTCCTCCCTCCACCCTGTCTCACTGTCCTCCCTCCACCCTGTCTCACTGTCATCCCTCAACCCTGTCATACTGTCCTCCCTCCACCCTGTCATACTGTCTTCCCTCCACCCTGTCTTACTGTCCTCCCTCCACCCTGTCTCACTGTCCTCCCTCCACCCTGTCACACTGTCCTCCCTCCACCCTGTCTCACTGTCCTCCCTCCACCCTGTCTCACTGTCCTCCTTCCACCCTGTCTCACTGTCCTCCCTCCACCCTGTTACTCTGTCTTCCCTCCACCCTGTCTTACTGTCCTCCCTCCACCCTGTCTCACTGTCCTCCCTCCACCCTGTCACACTGTCCTCCCTCCACCCTGTCTCACTGTCCTCCCTCCACCCTGTCTCACTGTCCTCCTTCCACCCTGTCTCACTGTCCTCCTTCCACCCTGTCTAACCTCCCTCCCTCCACCCTGTCATACTGTCCTCCCTCCACCCTGTCTCACTATCCTCCATCCACCCTGTCTTACTGTCCTGCCTCCTCTCTGTCTCACTATCCTCCCTCCACCCTGTCTCACTGTCCTCCCTCCACCCTGTCTTACTGTTCTCCTTCCACCCTGTCTTCCTGTCCTCCCTCCACCCTGTCTCAGTGTCTTCCTTCCACCCTGTCTTACTGTGCTTCCTCCACCCTGTCTCACTGTCCTCCCTCATAACTGTCTTACTGTCCTCCCTCCACCCTGTCTTCCTGTCCTCCCTCCACCCTGTCTCACTGTCCTCCCTCCACCCTGTCTTACTGTCCTCCCTCCACCCTGTCTCACTGTCCTCCCTCCACCCTGTCTTACTGTCATCCCTCAACCCTGTCATACTGTCCTCCCTCCACCCTGTCATACTGTCTTCCCTCCACCCTGTCTTACTGTCCTCCCTCCACCCTGTCTCACTGTCCTCCCTGCACCCTGTCTCACTGTCCTCCCTCCACCCTGTCTCACTGTCCTCACTCCACCCTGTCTCACTGTCCTCCTTCCACCCTGTCTCACTGTCCTCCCTCCACCCTGTTACCCTGTCCTCCCTCCACCCTGTCTCACTGTCCTCCCTCCACCCTGTCTCACTGTCCTCCCTGTCTCACTGTCCTCCCTCCACCCTGTCTTCCTGTCCTCCCTCCACCCTGTCTCACTGTCCTCCCTCCACCCTGTCATACTGTCCTCCCTCCACCCTGTCTCAGTGTCCTCCTTCCACCCTGTCTTACTGTCCTCCCTCCACCCTGTCTCACTGTCCTCCCTCCACACTGTCTTACTGTCCTCCCTATGGGTATGGGTAAACCACTTCTCCAATCTTTTTGGCTCTATAACAAAGAATAAAGAGCAAAAACACATACATGATCAAATACAGATCTTAGAATCAACTATTAAAGACGACCAGAACCCACTGGATTCTCCAATTACATTGAATGAGTTAGAGGACAAAATAAAACCCCTCCAACCCAAAAAGGCCTGTGGTGTTGATGGTATCCTCAATGAAATGATCAAATATACAGACAACAAATTCCAATTGGCTATACTAAAACTCTTTAACATCATCCTTAGCTCTGGCATCTTCCCCAATATTTGGAACCAAGGACTGATCACCCCAATCCACAAATTTGTGGATACAAATTTGACCCCAATAACTACCGTGGAATATGCGTCAACAGTAACCGTGGGAAAATCCTCTGCATTATCATTAACAGCAGACTCGTACATTTCCTCAATGAAAACAATCTACTGAGCAAATGTCAAATTGGCTTTTTACCAAATTACCGTACAACAGACCATGTATTCACCCTGCACACCCTAATTGACAACCAAACAAACCAAAACAAAGGCAAAGTCTTCTCATGCTTTGTTGATTTCAAAAAAGCCTTCGACTCAATTTGGCATGAGGGTCTGCTATACAAACTGATGGAAAGTGGTGTTGGGGGTAAAACATACGGCATTATAAAATCCATGTACACAAACAACAAGTGGGGTGAGACAGGGATGCAGCTTAAGCCCCACCCTTAAGCCCCACCCTCTTCAACATGCAGCTTAAGCCCCACCCTCTTCAACATATATATATATATATATTTATCAACAAATTGGCGCGGGCACTAGAAAAGTCAGCAGCACCCGGCCTCACCGTAATAGAATCCGAAGTCAAATGTCTGCTGTTTGCTGATGATCTGGTGCTTCTGTCACCAACCAAGGAGGGCCTACAGCAGCACCTAGATCTTATGCACAGATTCTGTCAGACCTGGGCCCTGACAGTAAATCTCAGTAAGACCAAAATAATGGTGTTCCAAAAAAGGTCCAGTCACCAGGACCACAAATACAAATTCCATCTAGACACTGTTGCCCTAGAGCACACAAAAACCTATACATACCTTGGCCTAAACATCAGCGCCACAGGTAACTTCCACAAAGCTGTGAACGATCTGAGAGACAAGGCAAGAAGGGCATTCTATGCCATCAAAAGGAACATAAATTTCAACATACCAATTAGGAGCCCATTGCCCTTTATGGTTGTGAGGTCTGGGGTCCGCTCACCAACCACGACTTCACAAAATGGGAAAAACTGTCACGCCCTAGTCTTAGTATTTTGTGTTTTCTTTATTATTTTGGCCAGGCCAGGGTGTGACATGGGTTTATTTTGTGGTGTGTTTTTGTATTGGGGTTTTAGTAGGTATTGGGATTGTGGCTTAGTAGGGTTGTCTAGAAAAGTCTATGGTTGCCTGAGGCGGTTCTCAATCAGAGGCAGGTGATTATCGTTGTCTCTGATTGGGAGCCATATTCTTTGAGTGTTTCGTGGGTGATTGTTCCTGTCTCTGTGTTATTGTTCACCAGATAGGCTGTTTAGGTTTTCACGGTCCGTTTCTTGTTTTTGTATTTTTCGTGTTTATTCGTTTATTAAACAAGTATCTTATTAACCACACTGCATTTTGGTCCGACTCTCCTTCACCGGAAGAAAACCGCAACAAAAACACCAAATTGAGACCCTGCACGCAGAATTCTGCAAAAATATCCTCTGTGTACAACGTAGAACACCAAATAATGCATGCAGAGCAGAATTAGGCCGATACCCACTAATTATCAAAATCCAGAACAGAGCAGTTCAATTCTACAACCACCTAAAAGGAAGCGATTCCCAAACCTTCCATAACAAAGCCATCACCTACAGAGAGATGAACCTGGTGAAGAGTCCCCTAAGCAAGCTGGTCCTGGGGCTCTGTTCACATACACAAACACACCCTACAGAGCCCCAGGACAGCAGCACAATTAGACCCAACCAAATCATGAGAAAACAAAAAGATAATTACTTGACACATTGGAAAGAATTAACAAAAAAAAACATAGCATACAAGTATGCTATTTGGCCCTACACAGAGAGTACACAGCGGCAGAATACCTGACCACTGTGACTGACCCAAAATTAAGGAAAGCTATGTACAGACTCAGTGAGCATAGCCTTGCTATTGAGAAAGGCCGCCGTAGGCAGACATGGCACTCAAGAGAAGACAGGCTATGTGCTCACTGCCCACAAAATGAGGTGGAAACTGAGCTGCACTTCCTAACCTCCTGCCCAATGTATGACCATATTAGAGAGACATATTTCCCTCAGATTACACAGATCCACAAAGAATTTGAAAAAAAATCCAATTTTGATAAACTCCCATTTCTACTCTGTGAAATTCCACAGTGTGCCATCACAGCAGCAAGATTTGTGACCTGATGCCACAAGAAAAGGGCAACCAGTGAAGAACAAACACCATTGTAAATACAACCCATATTTATGCTTATTTATTTTATCTTGTGTCCTTTAACCATTTGTACATTGTTAAAACACTGTATATATATAATATGACATTTGTAATGTCTTTATTGTTTTGAAACTTCTGTATGTGTAATGTTTACTGTTAATTTTTATTGTTTATTTCACTTTATATATTCACTTTATATATTATCTACCTCACTTGCTTTGGCAATGTTAACACATGTTTCCCATGCCAATAAAGCCCTTGAATTGAATTGAGACAGAGAAAGAGAGAGAGAGGCAGAGAGGGAGAGAGGCAGAGAGAGAGAGGCAGAGAGAGAGAGAGAGAGAGAGAGAGAGAGAGAGAGAGAGAGAGAGAGAGAGAGAGAGAGAAAGAGAGAGAGAGAGACCGAGAGGCAGAGAGAGAGACAGAGAGAGAGAGAGAGAGAGAGAGAGAGAGAGAGAGAGAGAGAGGCAGAGAGAGAGGCAGAGAGAGAGAGAGAGAGACAGACAAAGGGCGGGGCTAGCACCACGACACCATGTCAACTTGTGAACTCGCACTGTACGCTTGACTCAGCCAGTGTTCCAGATGCAAATCAGGCTAACCGTGGTGGCACGCAAGACAAGCAACCCGGGCATGATGCCAGCTACAGTCTCTGGCTTCACGACAACACAGTGGGCCTGAGTCCCATGTGGAACCCTATGTCCTTTATAGTGCACTACTTTTCCCCCTGGAGGCCTAAAAGGGGAATAGGGTGCCTTTTGGGATGAAGTGTGCCAGTTTTCCAGAGTAGATCAGGACACTTCTTCTTGCTCACTCAGCAGGTTTACTTGGAGAGAGTTTCTCTATTGAGGGGGAACGGAAAAAAAAAAAAACATTCCCCTTAAACCGACTGTGCAAACCGGTTTGCATAAGTATGTCAAAGACAAAAGGAGTGAACTGTGAGGGACCCCGAAGTTCGCAGAATGGTTATCTGTCAGAAAATGGGGAAGGGTTATGCTTTAAACATTTCAGTCAAAGAAAGGGTTTAGTATTTATTTATTTTTTAAATCTCGTGCACGGGAGGGTCATGTACTTTGTATTTGATGACATGTCTATATTTCTCTGTGTTTTTTAGAATGAGTTTCTTATTATGCTGTATATCGATGTGTCGCCTCTCATCTCTGATTCTCCGCTGAATGCATTATATCAATTACCCCTGTAGGCTATTTAGTGTGGTCTCAATCAAGTGATTCATAGCCTAGAGGTTATACAGTGTGGTCTCAATCAAGTGATTCATAGCCTAGAGGTTATACAGTGCATTCAGAAAGCATTGACCTTTTCCACATTTTGTTACGTTGCAGCCTTTTTTTCTTAAAATTATTCAATAGTTAATCTTTCCCTCCTATGTGACTAGACTCCCAGTCCCTGCCGCTGAAAAACATCCCCACAGCATGATGCTGCCACCACGTAGGGATGGTGCCAGGTTTCCTCCAGACGTGACACTTGTCATTCAGGCCAACGAGTTCAATCTTGGTTTCATCAGACCAGAGAATCCTGTTTCTCGTGGTCTGAGAGTCCTCTAAAATCTTGCTTTCGCTTATTCATTATGGGATATTGTGTGTAGATTGATGAGGAAAAAAAACTTTGAATTAATCAATATTAGAATAAGGCTGTAAAGTAACCAAATGTGGAAAAAGTCAAGAGGTCTGAATACTTTCCACTGTATAAAGTCTATAAAGTGCATTCACGGAGAAGCACAGAGCCAAGTAATATTTCTAAGATAGCTGCTGGGATGGTGTAAAAACAACTAGGCTGCAAAGGATATTCCAACCCTGAGCCCCGGCCTGCACTGCTTCTGCTGATCAAAACGTCTTGTTTTGATCACTGCTTAACCAATGGCTGTGCTGTCGACAGCAGTTCAGCGGGGAGGTTTCTTTAAGAAAATATTTTGTTCAGTTTGAGGAGGACCGGAGGTCAACTGTTATAGCTCTGCTACTACTATAATAGATTTGATTAAAAACAATATGTTTCTTGCCCATGATGTATTTATCAGAGTTATTGATCAGCAGCAGCCGCAGCACATTCAATCAGGGTAGCCTAGTGGTTAGAGTGTAGAGGCGGCAGGGTAGCCTAGTGGTTAGAGTGTAGAGGCGGCAGGGTAGCCTAGTGGTTAGAGTGTAGAGGCGACAGGGTAGCCTAGTGGTTAGAGCGTTGGACTAGTTACCGAAAGGTTGCAAATTCAAACCCCCGAGCTGACAAGGTACAAATCTGTCGTTCTGCCCCTGAACAGGCAGTTAACCTACTGTTCCTAGGCTGTCATTGAAAATAAAAATTTGTTCTTATTTGACTTGCCTAGTGAAATTAAGGTAAATTAAATAATCAGAAATGGAAAACTCATGGTGCTCAAAGTTGGCAAGTTTCTAGTAGGCATAATTAATTTCAACCATCTTCATTTTAAATTATACTTTACTAACGACAAGAGGTCTTTGTGTCGGAGCCTACTTCTTCCATACCTAAGACATAAGAGGTGGACCTACCTGTTTGACGGACGGATGGACCTGTTTGACGGATGGACTTAGGCCACAGGCTGCTATAATAAATTTCTCCACCCCAGTGGGTAATGCCAGGAATGGAGACAATGGTATGATATCAAACATGTGGTTTCCTCAACTTGAGTGGGTATGAGAGGGTATGTCAGAGGCCTACCTTTTATTAACTAGAGTCGATGTCAGCTCCCCTGCGAAAATCGAATTAGCATAATAAAACTATCTGTCAGTTTAAGCTAAAGCTATCTGTGTCTCAATCCACCACATCGCCGATGTCGCACTTTCGCATTTGTGGTAAAAGGTGACAGAGTTAGAAATGTGTTTGTCAGACCATGAGACATCCCGGAAATCGGTCTTCTCCCTAAAATGTCTGTAGCAGTGTTGTAGTAATGGAGACTACATATGGAGTGTCTCGGTCTTGTCTTGGTGTCGTATACAGTGAGGACTCTTAATTTCTTCCTGAGTGTAGTGGACGTATACAATTTCTCAATGATGTAGTGCAATTAAGAAATCATGCACGATATTAAAGGATAAGCAGTCCATAAACTCGGACATAATGAGCCAATTGGTCCCAATCATAAAAATACAAAAAGTAGTACTGTAGAGAAATCATGCACAAAGTAGCCTACACAATCGCAAAGCACATTAATTATATTAACATACGTGCCACACATGGAGCCTAGTTTCAGTGGAATATCATCGGCACGCAGCAAGAGTGGTCAGCTCTCAGCTGGTTGTCGCATGGAGAAGCTCACAGCAGAATGACATCGGTAGCCGAATGACATCGGTAGCAGAATGACATCGGTAGCAGAATGACATCGGTAGGGTAGGAAAGATGTTTCAACTTATAATACTGTATGTACTTCCATATCTAAGTGGTCACTTGTCAAAAACAAATATATATATTATATATATATAATATATATTTAACAAAAAATGTAATATTCTTCGGGGGAGCAGTGGTGGAAAATACTTAAAAGTACTACTTAAGTAGTTTTTTGCGGTATCTGTATTTTACTATTTGTATTTTTAACAACTTTTACTTTTACTCCACTACATTTTTAAAGAAAATAATGTACTTTTTACTCTGTACATTCTCCCTGGCACGCAAAAGTACTCCTTACATTTTTAATGCTTAGCAGGACAGGAAAATGGTCCAATTGTCACGAGTCCGACCGAGGGTGTTTCCTTTTCCCGGGCGGGTGGCGCTCGGCGGTCGTCGTCACCGGCCTATTAGCTGCCACTGATTGTTTTTTCCTCCCCCTCCTTGTATGTTTAGTGGTAGCACCTGTGTAGGGTTAATTAGTTTGTCTTTATTAGACAGCCGGCCCGCCTGGTTGTTGTGCGGGATTATTTCATTGTAACCTTCGGCTCTGTTGTGTTTGGTACGTTACTTTTGTGAGCACCCTGTGGTGTGTTAAGCGCTATTAAAAGACGCACAGCATTGAAATTCTGTTTCCTGCATTTGACTCCACACCCACGACACCCGGAGCATTACACCAATTCACACATTTATCAAGAGAACATTGGTTATTTGAAAATTAAATAATCTCCAACATATTGCTATTTTTAAAACAAGCCATAGAAAGTTGCTTGCAATTTCAGTTTAATACACCAGAAAAGACAACAACAAAAAATACAACAAATATTATGGTTAAACTCTAATAGAATAATTGGTCAAAAAGAAAATTGTAATATTTTAAGGTATTATCTTTGACACAAATGCAGCTAACAAAAATATATGGAAATGTCTGCTCTACCGAAAATTACAACCGACTAATCACAGCATTACCGCAAAGGGGAAGAGGAAAGTGGAAGGGGGAAAAAGTAAGGAACTTGTCTGTCGGCCCTGCATTAAAGACCATAATTGGCCATCAGGCTCCATGTTGTAGTTCAGATAGTGACATCAGGCTCCATGTTGTAGTTCAGACAGTTACATCAGGCTCCATGTTGTAGTTCAGATAGTGACATCAGGCTCCATGTTGTAGTTCAGATAGTGACATCAGGCTCCATGTTGTAGTTCAGACAGTGACATCAGGCTCCATGTTGTAGTTCAGATAGTGACATCAGGCTCCATGTTGTAGTTCAGATAGTGACATCAGGCTCCATGTTGTAGTTTAAGACTAATCCTTGTTGCGTCATCTCTAGCTGCCTCTAATTTTCTCTGGGCCAAAACGCAAGTGAGCCTAAACCACTGTTTTATCTCTGACCATTGCTCCCAGCAGCCAAAGGTCATGTTAGGATGTGTCCCAAAATGGCACCCTATACCCTATACATGGAACTACCTCTGACCAGAGCTCTGGTGGCACCAAATATTGGAATAGGATGCCATTTGGGACTTCATTTTTGTTGTTGTTTCTGTTGAAAGAGTTTTAACAGGCTATACAGAGACATCACATTGTGACCTAACACTTACTGGTTACTGGGCCACACAGAATATAGACTGAGTGCTGTCTGTTAGTGCTATCATGTTGTTCCACGTAGTGAATCTGTTATTCAATGTGTTTGTATGGGATAACAGCAGTTATGGCCACAAAATATTTTTGTGATACTTCAAGGCGTCTTCAAACTCAAAATCAAATAGCTAAATGATCCATGGTAAAACATTATTAAACAATTCCATAGAGATTAATAGGCCTTGAGACAACTGAGACATGGATGGTGTACGTGCGCCCTTCAGAGGGTGAATGGACAAGACAAAAGATGTAAGTGCCTTTGAACGAGGTGTGGTAGTGGGTGCCAGGATTGTGTCAAGAACTGCAACGCTGCTGGGTTCTTCCACGCTCAACCGATTCCCAGTGTGTAACAATAATGGTCCATCACCAAAAGGACGTCCTGCCAACTGGACACAACTGTGGAAAGCGTTGGACTCAACATGGGCGGAGGAAGCCCTGCGGAACACTTTCGCCACCTTGTAGGGTCCACGTTCACGTTCTTTGGGTCAAACTGACCCTTATGTTCTGTCGGCCATCTTTCCTTCGCTATGGCAGGAACAGGGAACAGGGAGTTCAGTATATGGGGCTTGTGTTGTGTTGTGTTGTCATCCCAAATGGCACCCTATTCACTATATGGTTTTCTTCTGAGCTGTCTTGTATTATTCACGACTGTAATCTAGCCTGGGTTACAGCAAGGAAATCATGTTCTGATGCTGATTGGCTTATTTTTAGGCCGTTACGAAACAAGTGTTTGTTTCTTCTCAGGATGCCAAGTCCGAATATTTTATGTCTGTTCCCACTGATAACCTGAATGACCCTAGAAAGTTTTGGAAGGCTATTAAGTCTATGGCTGGTAACAGTAATGTTAATGAATTACCATCATGTGTTTTGAAGGACTCTGTTGCTGTATATGACAAAACTGAAATGCTGAATTGTTTCAATGAGCACTTTGTATCATCTGGTAGGCTGTTTGATTCAGTGTCCTCTGTCTCTGTACAACCCTGTGTGGATGAACCTTTTAGCTTTTTGCCATTCTCAGTGCAGGTGGTACATAAAGCCCTGAAATCCTTAGATCAGAGAAAGCCTGCAGGTCCAGATGTTTTGGATCCCTGCTTTTTAAATCTGACAGCTGATTTCATAGCTGAACCACTTACATAGCTGATGTGAGTGAATAGATAAAATAGTTTTTATTTACTAACTCTATTTTATCAATGTACCAATCGGGCTTCAGGAAGAAGCATAGCACAATTACAGCAGCCATGAAGGTTTTAAATGATATCACTGAAGCCATTGACAAAACAACAGCACTGTGTCTCACTTTTTATTGATCTCTCTAAGGCTTTTGTTAAGGTTGATCATGCTGTAGGCAGAGATTGTTGAGTGTAGGTCTTTCGTAGCATGCAGTTGCATGGTTTGCTAACTATCTGTCTGATAGAACTGTGCACTCAATTTGATGGGCTTATGTCTGTTAAATTGTCTGTCTTGATTGGTGTGCCCCAAGGCTCTGTACTTGGTCCTCTCTTATTAACTATTCATATAAATGATTTAGACAAAAATGTCCAAAATGCACAACTTCATATTAATGCTGATGATACTGTTATTTACTGTTGTGCCTCATCTCTTACAAGCGCTTTCCAGAACTTGCAAACTGCTTTTTATACTGTTCAACATACCTTGTGTCAATTGAAGCTTATCCTCAATACTGACAAAACTAAACTAATGGTGTTTTCTAAAGCAAGAAATAGACCTCTGAACCTTTCACCTATTACTACCTGTCAGGGCAAGGAGATTGAGGTTGTAACCTCAACCTCAACCTTTTAATTGATGACGGCTTCTCTTTTAAATTGCATATTCAACAACTTACAAAAAAATTGAAGCTGAAATTGGGATTTATTTTAGGAATAAGCCTGTTTTCTTTTGATGCCAAAAGGAGGCTAATATCAGCTACATTTATGCCTTTACTAGACTATGGGGATATTTTATATATGAATGCTTCCTTTCAGCGTTTGAGATCAATTGACACTCTTTACCATGCCGCTTTGAGATTTATTTGTAAACTGCAAAAACCTTACGCACCACTGCACTTTGTATACCATGGTTGGCTGGCCTTCTCTAGTCACTCGTAGGCTCAGTCACTGGTATACTTTTATTTACAAAGCCATTTTGGGTTTACTACCTTTTTATTTGTGCATTTTTATTGTTCAGAAATGTGGTGGGTACTCTCTTCGTTCGCTGGACTTTATCCTACTAACTGTTCCAAATGTCTGAACTGAATTTGGTAAAAGGGCTTTTATGTACTCTGCGCCATCGTCTTGGAACGCCTTACAAAATACTTTTAAACTGGAAGAACTTGTCCCGATTGGTGTTTTTAAATCACTGATGAAGGATTTTGAGGCTGATTCCCTGACCTGTCAATGTTTTTAATTTGCTGTTTTATACTCTTGTGAATTCAATGATTTTTACTAGATTACTTGAAGTTTTTCATGTTGTCTGTCTGTAATTTTTTTTGTAATGACTTGGTGCTGCCTATCTTGGCCAGGGCACTCTTGAAAAAGAGATTTTAATCTCAATGAGCCCTTCCTGGCTAAATAAAGGTTAAATAAATAAATAAATAAATGAAATATATATAGTGCACTACTTTTGACCAGGATCCATAAGGCTCTGGTTAATAGTAATGCACTATGTAGGGTATAGGGTGCCATTTTGGGACGTAGCCTCAGTTTCTGTATTGATTGGTGATGAAAGGCTCAAGTAGCAGTTGGCAGTCTGTCTCTACGTTTTCTCCGGCAACTTACAAGGCAAGCCAGAAGCTGTTTAACTCACACACAAATAATCGCCATGCAGGCAGAGCAGACATACGTTTACTGCCTTTACAAAGCTGCACGCGCTTTTGACGGTAATCACCCAAATTGTCAAATATGTTTGTCTTTTACCGACGTTCCCAGAAGGAGGCTCCTCTCCTTGGCAGATAGAGCCGGTGTTAGGCCTCTGGTGATGCCAGCTTGGTTCTAGGAAACCACACCAACTACACTTGACGAATGCTATGTGAAACTGTGTGTGAGTCTCAAATGGTCCCAGATTCCTTATGAGTCCTGGTTCAACGTTGTGCACTAAATAGGGACTAGGGTACCGTTTGGGATTCAGCCCATCACTGCCTGAGGCAAGTGCCCCCAGAATACCTTATTAAGGCACCCTGGATTTAGTTTCAATTTACCGGTCATGATAAATATAAAATCAACATCAACATGCCTTACTGAATGTAACCATCACTATGCAACCAGTCGCTTGATACTGTGGTTCTCTTCCAAACTATCAGAAGGAGGTCATAGGTCAATCTTCTCTGGAACACTGAAGAACTCACAATGTTGTTTACAGGTTGAGACATCTTCTTGTTTTTTCATTAACTGTCAGGGAGGGAGTTTCACGGTTTCGTAATCAGAAGGTTGTGCCAGATAGTGTCTGTTCACGCCACATGAGGGAGTATAGAGTTTCTCCTCTGTTTATGGGTGAAACCAGGTCACACTGTACAGACTAGGCGTTACGTCTAGCTATACAATTAATTTGTTCCGAATGACTTTTTTTCCCCATTCGTTATCTCAACAAGGGATCACTGTATTGGACAGTGTATCTGCACTTATCAAGCATTTAATTACTGTTGAATAAATGCATGATTTATGCACGTTACGAAAAACATCTAAAGTAATTCATTAATGCCAGTCTACTAAGCATCACTTCATGTGATATGAGTTCTGACATCTCGAGGTCTACCCTCTTTCAGCAGGGTTGTAATTATTTTGACAGATGCCTGACCTTTTTTTATTTTTCTGGCAGAGAAGAAAAACAAATAGACGCATCAAAACAAGAAGATGTTTCTGTGTTCAGATAGTCAGGAAAAAGGCCTTGAGGTTGGGGCGAGGACATTTCGTCAGCGTTCTTGATTGGCGTCTCAGCGATAGGGGAAGTTGTGGTTGCGAAGAGGTTACCTCAACGCCGTCTTCAAGCGCTCAGCTCAGTCATGTTATTGGGTTGCGTCCCATTCTCTGTCTCCTATTCTCTCCTTTTACTCGGGCAAAAGTAGTGCACTATATAGGGAATAGGAAGCCACTTGGGGCGCAGGCCATTGGGTGTGTATGGGAAAAAAACGAATTGAGAAAGCTCTCATGTCATGTGACTAACTTCTGCGTTCTGTTGAGGTATAAAGCAGAAGAGTTATTATTAAACTCAGTTCGGTGTGTCGATCGAGACCTCTCCTGTTCCTCTCCTGGTGTGTGCCCTGAAGTTGCTCTGCAATTTACTCCATGTTTGATAGTGACTGATGCCTTTATGTCTTGCGTTTATCTTGTTGTGTGTTTATGTAGATTTGCTTGACG